>NC_134692.1:128222124-128522124 GCF_050947455.1 Rhinoderma darwinii
TAATGCCCCCATAGCTACCCCATACAGTATAATGCCCCCATAGTTGCCCCATACACTATAATGCCTGCATAGTTGCCCCCATACAGTGTAATGCCCCATAGCTGCCCATACAGTATAATGCCCCCACAGCTGCCCCCATACAGTACAATGCCCTATAGCTGCCTCCATAGAGAATAATGCCCCCATAGCTACCCCATACAGTATAATTCCCCCATAGTTGCCCCATACACTATAATGCCTGCATAGTTGCCCCATACAGTGTAATGTCCACATAGATGCCATCATACAGTATAATGCTGGCTGAGCTGCCACCATTCAGTATAATGCCCCCTTAGTTGCCCCTAGTGCCAGTGCCCACATATAAAGTGACAGTGCCCACGTAGATAGTGCCACAGTGCCCATGTTTATAATGCCACACACATTGCCCATTTGGATAATGCCACAGTGTCCCCTGTAAATAGTGCCCATGTAGTCTTACAGTGCCCATGTGATAATTCCGTACACCCCTTAAAGATAGCAAAAACCCCCTGTAAATAGTGCTACTCCCACAGTATATAGCGCCATTGGGGCTCTCTCTAGAAGTGGAAGCCCAAGCCAGAGCGTTGCCGACTCTCTGATCGGGGATTCCGCTCCAGGAGGAGCCCCTGAAGTCACTGTCCATATATGGCAACACTCTGGCAGGGGATTCCGCTCCATATATGGACAGTGACGTCAGGGGTTGCCTCTAGGCAACGCTCTAGCTGGGGATTCCTCTGCCCTTTTTATTTTCCAAACGGAGTTGCCCCGAGCAGCTAATCACTCTTCCCCGTTTATATTACAAAATAATAAAATATAAAAATATATTACAATTCTGCAAGAATTTTTTTTCTCAATGTCCTTATACACACTGGGCCGGCCTTACGTTAGATGGGGCCCTGTCTGGTACCCACCATAAGGTGTGATGTGATACAGTGTACAAATAACCATACCATACAGGGCCTAATTACAAGTGACATACATTATGGTGCCCAAATAACAGTATCATACAGTGACATAAATAACAATGCTATACAATGCCGCCTCCAACATACACTGCAAAAATATACTGTGCACTGTCCAAGTAGCAGTGCCACACATGCCTAAGTAAGTACCACCATATAGTGCTCAAATAGTACCAACATACAGTCACTAAATAACAGCTCCATACATGCCTCAGGTGCCATCTATTGTGCCCCATTCAGCAGGCGCAGCTAGGGGTTGCACATTCCCACCCTATAGACACCTTGGGGGGAATTTATTAAGAGTGGCATTTTATACACTAGTCTTAATAGAAAGAAAAGTTGGAGTACGATACGACACATTTATTAAAACGGGGGACGCGTCTTAATAAATGTGTTGCACCTTTTAGCCGGCAGTGCACAACAATTGTGGCGCAACAACCACGGCCATGTGCCATCCATGCCCCCCACTTAGCAATAAAAATAAATAAAACACATATCTCATGGCTCCTCTTCTGCCCACCAGATCCCCTTAGCATTCGAGCATGGCTCCCACACGCGACTCAGCACGTCACGTCATTAGTCCTGTGTTGCATACAACGTCCTGAGACCGCCCAGCATCAGTACGTTGCATGAGCCGCTTCATGCTGAGGGGAAAAATGGAACGGTAGGTGAGCGTTAAATCTTTTTTTAATTTAATTGTTCGCCATCAGGGTGGTTGGGGTGGTAGCCTCATCAGGGAGGGGGCAAGGTACAGGCCCAAAAGGTGCTTCTACCTTGCGACACCCCACAGAGTGAAATTCATGCCAGCTACGAGCTGACGTACATTTCCACTAAAATTCATGCCATTTTTCTGGCTTAAATTATAATAAATTTGTCAGGCCCCCTATTGCGAAGTCACACTCCCTTTCTACAAAAGTGGCGAAGGCATCGCAAAAAGGCCAAAAGTGCGGTGCAAATTGTGATTATTGGGCCCTTTTGCGACTTTTCTACTCCGGAAAACTGGGGTAGAAAGGGTAAAAAATTCCCCACATTGGGGCAGATTTATCAAAACTGTAAGGCTGGGTTCACATGAGCATGTTTGGTCCGTAATGGACGGAACGTATTTCGGCCGCAAGTCCCGGACCGAACACACTGCAGGGAGCCGGGCTCCTAGCATCATAGTTATGTACGACGCTAGGAGTCCCTGCCTCGCCGTGGAACTACTGTCCCGTACTGAAAACATGATTACAGTACGGGACAGTTGTCCTGCAATGAGGCAGGGACTCCTAGCGTCGTATATAACTATGATGCTAGGAGCCCGGCTCCCTGCAGTGTGTTCTGTCCGGGACTTGCGGCCGAAATACGTTCCGTCCATTACGGACGTGATGTGCTTGTGTGAATCCAGCCTTAAACTGTCCTTGTTGCTCACAGCAGCCAATCAGTGCTCAGCTTTCATTTCTTAAGCTGCTCCGGAAAATGAAAGCTGTGCTGTGATTGGTTGCTATGGTAACAAGGACAGTTTTACTGTTAGACAGTTATGATAAATGCGGCCATTATTATTATTTTGCGATGGTAACTGCAGTACCCGTCCATACTATTGTCTTCGGCCATGCTGCTCATACTAAATATGAAGTCATTTTTTTTTTAAGTCGAGCGCTTCTCCCGGAGATTTTCCTCAGTGTTCAGTGATCAAGAGATTTCACTCACCGCCAGTCAGACATGTTGCTAAATGGAACAGCATATTGAAATGGAGACGAAAGCAGCGTCTGCCTTTAACATAGCAAATATTTGATTTTATTTACCCTGGGGGCAGATATATTGTTGGATATACCTCCTGCTGTGACAGAAATGACAGCTTCAATTAATGTCTTTGAGGAAAGCGGTCTGAATATGTAACAGGAAGACAGAACGGCGGCTTACGCAGAGGGGACCTTATTTGGTTTAAATATGTAATATGTAGAAGATGTGATCAGCGAGTAGTTTTATTAGCTAATATGCGCACTCGACAATTTAATAAATAAATAGAACGCCGAGGTCCTTTGATTCCATTTGTCTGTCAGCGTAATTCTATAAAATGTCACTGCAGCTCGTTAACACATGCCGCGCCACGGAGGTCTGAGGTCCACGGTGGAATTAATTGCGCTTGCCAATAATTTTACAGTTGCCATAAGCTGCGAGCCCTCGACCGCCATTAATCTGTTTATGTTTGTGATACGTGTTTATTTATTATTTCAGATTCGGCTCGCTGGAAGATTTTCGAGCTAAAGGTTATTTTTAACACGATTCGTGTAAATGAGATATAGTAGCGCGGTTTATTGTGACGCTGACATTTTACAAATATTTCATTGCATAGAATAGATTGTTTGTTCGTATTGGCTTAATCAATCAACTGATTCCTTATTCGTATGTATGGATTGCGTAAGTATCGGCGCCTCCCTGGGTTGTTAAGCTACAGAAGTAATTACAGTGTATGTTTGCCTGTGGACATCATTTTAGTTTACATATAGAAATATTACAATATTACATTATTTCTTTTGTACTGATTTTGAGTTACAGCTTGTGTTCAGAATTCTGCAGGCTTCAGAGCTGAAATCTAACAGCGTTTCTTGCTGGCTCAATGTCTGCACAGAGCTTGTTTTACATTTTGGGAAGGAAAGTCATTACAACAAACACTGTACCGTCATCTGATGTAGGAGAAACTAACTGTCCTGCTACATTATGGGAGCTCAACTTGGCTGTTAGGGGTGTGTCTGACGGCAAGCTTGTCGACAGTTTCCAATAACAACCAGTAGAATTTTGAATACAGCTCTGGAAAATATCACATTATCTGGTATATGATGAGTGCCTCCATTTAGTGCATTGGTGAAGTAATGGCACATGTCATGAAAAGGTTTTTACCGTGTGACAAGCAAATACTGTAACCAATCAGAACAACCCTGCTCCATGCTGGATGGAATTTGGGAGTATGATAAGTAAAACTACTGGGGGGAAATTATAATAATTATTTTCCATCTGACCGATTTCTTGCTGAACTTGAGGGCCTGAGGTTCGGGTAGGGATGGAGGTGGGATAAATCTTGGAAAACCTGCTTTTATCCACCCCTGAGTATGAAAGTATAGCTGTAAAGAACCAGAGACCTAACACTAGGGAGGCAAAATTTAAGGGCATGACCACACGTGGCGTATTTCTTCCGCAACTGTCCGCATCAATGCCGCACAGAATCTGCGTTGCAGATTCTGTTGCGGATCTGCCCAAAATGTGCAGTAAATTGATGCGGACTGGCCGTTGCGTATTGAGGTGAAGTACTTCCCTTCTCTCTATCAGTGCAGGATAGAGAGAAGGGACAGCCCTTTCCCTAGTGAAAGTAAAAGAAATTCATACTTACCGGCCGTTGTCTTGGTGACGCGTCCCTCTTTCGGCACCCAGCCCGACCTCCCTGGATGACGCGGCAGTCCATGTGACCGCTGCAGCCTGTGATTGGCTGCAGCCGTCACTTAGACTGAAACGTCATCCTGGGAAGCCGGACTGGAGGAAGAAGCAGGGAGTTCTCGGTAAGTATGAACTTCTATTTTTTTTACAGGTTGATCTATATTGTGATCGGTAGTCACTGTCCAGGGTGCAGAAACAGTTACTGCCATATCGCTTAACTCTTTCAGCACCATGGACAGTGACTTTTTACTGACGTCGCCTAGCAACGCTCCCATAATTACGGGTGCACACACGTAGTCACCCGTAATTACGGGAGCCCCATTGACTTCCTCAGTCTGGCTGTAGACCTAGAAATACAAAGGTCCAGCCAGAATGAAGAAATGTCAAGTTAAAAAAACCAATACGCTCCGCAGCACACATAACATCTACATTACATCTGCGGACTTCATTGCAGAACTTAGAATCTCCATTGAAGTCAATGGAGAAATTCCGCAATGAGTCCGCAAACAGTCCGCCACACGTCCGCAACAACCATTGTATGCTGCGGACACCAAATTCTGCACCGCAGCCTATGCTCCGCTGCGGAATTGTCCGCAACGTGCAAACGAACCCTACTAAAAAGCTGTGGAAGGCAATGGAGAAACGGGTCCGCTGCGGATTAACGCTGCGCAGTGTCCGCAGCGGAATTCCAGAGCAATTCCGCTACGTGTGGCCATGCCCTTAGAAATGGTGCTGAATCTAATGTAATGGCCACTTTATTAGAGGCACCTGCCCTTTCACAATTGGAGCTTCCCTGTATGGAAATTAGACATGTGAGTCGGAGTGCAGTATAAAAACAAGTGAGATATTTTTCTGTTTCAGTGTAAGGGTATGTTCACACAGCCTATTTTCGGCCGTTTTTTCGAAAAATGGCCGGAAAATTGGAAGCAAAACGCCTCCAAACATCTGCCCATTGATTTCAATGGGAAAACGACGTTCTGTTCCGACGGAGCATCTTTCGCTGCGTTTTTTTACGTATAAAAAAACGTCCGCGAAAAAGAAGTGCAGGACACTTCTTGGGACGTTTTTGGAGCCGTTTTCCATAGACTCTATTGAAAAAAGCTCCAAAAACGGCAGCGAAATAGCAAGTGTCACAAAAAACTTCTGAAAATCAGGAGCTGTTTTCTCTTGAAAACAGCTCCGTATTTTCAGATGTTTTTGACTCTGTGTGTGAACATACCCTAAATCCACAGTGACTGAGAACGAAACATGGTCATCGGACTAGCCAGGGCCAGTATTTCAAAGACTTTTCTCGTTTTCTTGTGCAACGGTGTTAAGAGTATACTAAGAATGCTGTACTCGGAGAAAAAGAAGAATGTCAAGAAGAGTCCTGACAAACATGCGGTTCACAGTCAAGCAAATTTCAGCCGAATACAACGCTTATGCTCCAACTAACGTGTCAGAACGCACAATTTGTGGTTCATTAGCACCAATGGGTTATAACAGCAGACGACCAGTTTGAGTGCCATAGCTGTCTAAGGTAAATAGAAAGGCTGGACTCCAGTGGGCAAAAGAGCGCACAAATTGGATCACTAAGCAGTGGAAAAATATTGCTGGTCAGATAAATCCATATTTTCGTTGCACCATGCTCATGGGAGGGTAAGAATTTGGTGCAAGCAGCATCAATCGATGAGCCCTTCCTGTCAGGTGTGAACAGTTCAGGCTGGTGGAGGTGGAATAATGGTGTGGAGATTGTTTTCTTGGCACACCCGTGGTCCTCTAATACCTGTGGATGAACGTTTGAACAGTAGGGCTTACCTAAGCATTGTGGTCGACCAAGTTCATACCTTCATGGCAGCTGTTTACCCTGTGACAGAAGAACACTTTACTCCGAGAAGCGAACCTGTCCGCATGGGCCAATATTCCTGCAGAACGATTGTATCATCTAGTGGGATCTATGCCACGATGCATTGCTGCGGTTCTGAAGGCCAAACGAGGTTCAATGCCCTACTAGGGTGTCTCTAATAAAGTGGCCTTCAGTGTATCATGACCATCAATCAGAACAATACTTTAATATTCCAAACTGGGAATCGATACAATGTATCTCTTTGGTTACTACAATTAACAAAGTATTCCTCCTCATCATTTTCTTAAAGGGTAACTAAACATTCAACAAACTGAGACCACCACCAATCGCTAAAATGAAGCGGCAGAAGTGTTCGTGTGAGCGCTCAGCCGCTTCGTTTCTGTTCTGCTTTTTTCGGAAAGCCGATGTATCGGAGTACGGGCTCATAGACTTTCTATTGAGCCCGTACTCCGCTACATTGATTCCCGGAAAACGCCGAACATAAACGAAGCGGCTGATCGCTCACACGAACACTTCTGCCGCTTCGTTTTAGCAATTGGAGGGGGTCTCAGTGCTCGGACCCCCACCAATCAAAACTTCTGACGTCACTATGACATGACAGAAGTTTGTTGAACGTTTCGTTACCCTTTAAACTCACTCTTAATACTTGATGGGAGCACAGGCTTCTATTAGCTGTTTGTGTCTAGTGAATATTCCATTTGCCGGTTTCCACCGCTGAGGATTGTTATTCCAGTGCACGGCGAAGAGGGCACTGCAATCCGACAGTTTATGCACAAGATGCTGATTGCAAACAGATGATTACATGCTGCTTCAGTGAAAACAAGCCGCACAGTCTCCAGTTAATGGTGGGAAACACAGCTCTCTGCTGGCCCTTTCTATTCGCAGGAATCACATCCACCCAACTCTGGTTTTAAATCTTTACTTCTAGAACAAATTGATTTCTCGCTCTACTATAACTTTTCTTACGGATACTGCGCCTGTTAAGACTCAAAGGCGTCCAGGTGCTGCAGGCAGTATCTCCCTCTTTCACGTGCCGTATTACAGAACACGGGCCACAGCAAAGATCCGCTGACCCTGTGCTTGCCGCTATTAACGCTGACATTGCCAATTTGGTTTGCTATGGCATACCCTGCACATGTCACCCAAAGATTTTTCAGAACTATACTGGGCGTATGATAAAGAGGATCATAATCTGAATGCAAAATCTGAAACGAAGCCCCCAACAATGAGGAGTAATTTATAGTACTGGTCTTCTGATTTAGGGCATAAAGACCTTTTGGGCCCCTTATTTTCCAGGGCCTGGGTTCGAATTCGTCCCAGATCATGGCCATGCTCCTACTGTAATGGCCTCTGGAACCTCGGATCTTGACCGCTAACCTCTTCGATGCAGCGCTCAATGTGCCCGCATGATCACAATGACTTACATGTGCAGACATAGATGGCATATTGCTAATCGGTGGGGATTCTGACCAATGTGACGCCTGTCGATCTCAAGAGGGAAGTAGAAAAGTGGCTCAGCTTGTCTGCAAGGCTGCATGGCTGGCCATTGAATATAATGGCTGGCCTTGCGGCCTCTGGAACGAACTGTTGGACCCAACATTGATGACATATTCTCACGATATTCTCTCTTTGTCTGTCATGAGATAACCGCTTACTATTAAATCATGAATAGTTATTGTCATGTCTATGGCCAGGGGTGTAGCTATAGGGGTGTGCAGAGGTAGCATTCGCACCTGGGCCCTGGGCCTGAGGGGGCTCAAAGGGTTCTTTGCCACATAAGTAGACACTTATCAGACATTTCACGTGGTATTTAAGGAACCCTGCTACAGATTTTGCGTTGGGGTCCAGGAGCTTACGCCTCTTTCTATGGCCAACTATAAACTTTTTCAATCACAACTTCAAAGTAACTCAAACTTAACAAAGTAACTCTGGAGAATGTCTTCACGATATAATGTTTAATTTTACAGCAAAATCACGAAAACGGATTATGCGAAATATCTCATTGGGAATTCAAATGTCCTCACGCAAAGACAATTTATAAATATTTCTGTACGGATCACACAACAGGGGAAAATGCTGCAGAGTATCTAATCCCCCTTCTTTGTATCTAATCTGTGTATGTAGTTTATAAATACAAGACATTATATGTACGGCAAACCCATGACAATACGTTTGTTTTCCCAGTAACCCCTTGTGTAATTATACCGCGCATACTGTTTACTGGCTGGAGAGCGACGCGTGGACTTTACACATACTGAGCTCATTTACTAAGAGAATAGTCCAGCCTTTAGTCCAAAAGATATACATCTGAAGTACATCAATTACCAATAACTTACAGGAGTCAAAATGGAAAAGAAATTGCTTCCCTATAATTCTTTTGTGCCTGTATGTTTAATACCAACGTGTAACTTCGATATCTCTCTTCTGTATTCATGTATGTGTATAATAAGACACTGGTTAAACAGACTTTCCAGCTAAAGTAAAATAAAAAATAAATTCCTGACACGACCACTTATGTCAAATTGTTAATATCTGTTTAACTCTGTTTCTAGGAAAGCTGGGTGACTATCACTATGGCGGCCGTTGAAGAACCCCTAGAAAATTTCATGCAACTTATCTGGAGGACTGAACAGCAACTCTGTAGTTATGCAATCCCTACTTTTCTTAAACTGCAAAACTAGGTGAATTTGCATTTCAGGGCATTAGGAAAAGCTGTGTGGTCAACCCTGTTCTACGAATGGTGGCTATCATATTGGCAGCCTGTTTATGTAGAGTGTAATGTTTGGGCATTGTACAAATTACATGCCAAATTTGAGTGTCATTATCAAGAAATATGGTGGAGGTTGTATATGTATATGTATAGTATGACCTCCTATAACTAGAGAACTACCCCCGGCGGGCACCGCAAAAATAAGAATGCCACATACCCTATGAACCACAAACTGCAAAACCAACAAAGAAATGGGTATGTATATGGCAACTACATAATGAAAACATGAAAAGTAGCACAAAAATCTTTTATTTCAACAGAAGTACCACATGTTCAGAATTAAAATTTTCAAATGGCAAACACATGCTAAAAATGACTTCTAAAGGGGGAGTTAGTCACCCTGATAAGTAACCAAACAAAAGCCCCCACAGTCCACCAGAACCCCTCAACATGTATAGCCAACCATAAACAAATCCAACAGACGGGTAATAAATACCAGAATATGTGAAAATATGCTGCGTAGACTCCTAGGAAGGGAAAGGAGGACGGGAAGCCGCACGCGTATCGCCACAATGTGGCTTCACCAGGGGTATTTTTTTGTATGAGGTATCTATCCTTGTTATATATGCTTCCTGTGTCATGCAATCATTGTGTGCAGCTTTGCATTATGATGTTAGGCATATCCCTTTATCCAGCCACGCGTCAAAGTTTAATGCCGGTCAGTATCTGCCCGTACACGCCAGAACGGCACATGCGCCCCACCTCTATCTAGATGTACCCCATTATTTAACGCCGGCTGGCGCCCGATCACACGCCCAGCGCATGCGCCGGGGCCACCGCCAAGATAAGGCAAGATGGCCCCCACGACTGCGCCGGGGTGATGTAATATATATACACGTCCCGGAGGCTTGCGCCTGCGAACCAGGCCAGCCAAATAGGACTGACACTGTAATGCGCACCGCGCCAGGACCAAAATAATAGTTATAGCGTTCCAAGCCCTGCGCATCGCACACAAGATTGGTGCAACGCGCACGCACTGGCACAACAACCACATACCCCTATTCTCACGCCTGTAAATTACAGCCGGTGAAAAGGGGAAGGAGAGCAGTAATTCCGGCAAATGCATGAAGGGTGCACAAAAAAAAATTAATAAATAAAGAAAAATAAAATAAAAATAAAAAAAAGTTACTAAAAGGAGAAAAACACCAGTGATAACAGTGCCAACATATGTGCATATATATATATATATATATATATATATATACAGGGTGGGCCATTTATATGCATACACCTAAATAAAATGGGAATGGTTGGTGATATTAACTTCCTGTTTGTGGCACATTAGTATATGGGAGGGGGGAAACTTTTCAAGCTGGGTGTTGACCATGGCGGCCATTTTGAAGTCGGCCATTTTGTATCCAACTTTAGTTTTTTCAATGGGAAGAGGGTCATGTGACACATCAAACTTATCGAGAATTTCACAAGAAAAACAATGGTGTGCTTGGTTTTAACGTTACTTTATTCTTTCATGAGTTATTTACAAGTTTCTGACCACTTATAAAATGTGTTCAAAGTGTTGCCCATTGTGTTGGATTGTCAATGCAACCCTCTTCTCCCACTCTTCACACACTGATACCAACACCGCAGAAGAAATGCTAGCACAGGCTTCCAGTATCCGTAGTTTCAGTTGCTGCACATCTCGTATCTTCACAGCATAGACAATTGCCTTCAGATGACCCCAAAGATAAAAGTCTAAGGGGGTCAGATCGGGAGGCATTTCTTCTGCGGTGTTGCTATCAGTGTGTGAAGAGTGGGAGAAGAGGGTTGCATTGACAATCCAACACAATGGGCAGCACTTTGAACACATTTTATTAGTGGTCAGAAACTTGTAAATAACTCATGAAAGAATAAAGTAACGTTAAAACCAAGCACACCATTGTTTTTCTTGTGAAATTCTCGATAAGTTTGATGTGTCACATGACCCTCTTCCCATTGAAAAAACTAAAGTTGGATACAAAATGTCCGACTTCAAAATGGCCACCATGGTCAACACCCAGTTTGAAAAGTTTCCCCCCTCCCATATACTAATGTGCCACAAACAGGAAGTTAATATCACCAACCATTGCCAAATTATTTAGGTGTATCCATATAAATGGCCCACCCTGTTTATACATACATATATATATATATTAATAAATAGTACATAAAAAAGTGATTTATAATATTAGCAATGAGCATGTGTTATATAGATAAAAATACATACTGAGTGCTTCACTCTCATATAAATACATATCGCCATAAATATCAATATTTAAAAACTCCTGCCTATTGGTACCAATCTAGATATCCATTTTAAACCCATAATCCATTTTTAAAATATAAGCCTAATACGCAAAATGTATATGTAATAATGCAGATATGGTATTTTTTTTCGTTTTAGGGGTTGAATTGTAAGTGCCTCGATTGCCCTGTTCGACTCTATAATGTCTTCTAGGACTGCATCCAACTTGGTATAGTCCTAATCCTAACAGATATCGGAGAGTCATACAGGGCAATCGGGGCATTTGTGATTCGAGGCAAATATATTTGGACCGACTCAAATTGTACAGCTGATTTGATAGAATCGGCCCCGAAACGAATTTCGGGAATTTAGCTCATCCATACCAATAACTTTAGCTTTTTGCACAGATCCTGTTGGGTGGTACATGGAGTCACTATTGCTTCTTATTACTCACATTGCGCCTCCTTCTGGTACCTCCATGAGACACCGTATTCTGCCCAAGAAGCAATGCTACTAGGGGAGAATACTTCTATAATACGATTTGCGATGGTGCATGTGTGCCAGCCTTCAAATACAATCTGAGACACAGATGCATGTTATATACTGTAGATCTGTAATAAGGCTGTACACATGAGCCCTAGAAGTGATCAAAAGAAAGCCAATGGCGTCCTGGCACCCCGAGGATAGACCAAACATAATTGCAAATATACCCGGACATAATAAGGAGAGACGTTGTCCATCCGGCCCACAATTAGGAATGCACCCTTCTACCTGTAGGGCTCAGAAAGTCTGTGAACATTGTTACAAGAAGTACCGTATACATAGTACTTCATAAAAACCTAATTCTCTGAGCACCGTAACACTGACCTGTAGGGACTCTATGTTCGACAAATATGAACCCTTTCAGGACCAGGCAAGTTTTATTTTTTTTATTTTTTCATCTATGTTTTCCAAGGGCCACAAGTTTTTTACTTTCCCGTTAACAGACGAGTTGTATTTTTAACGACATAAATTAATGTACCCTATAATGTACTGAGAAACTTTTACTAATTATTTCTTGGGGTGGAATAAACCCCCCCCCCCCCCAGCAATTCCATTGTTTTTTGGGTATCATTTTGTTCACTGTGCAGTATAAACAACATGTTAACTTTATTCCGCGGGTTACAGCAATACAACATTTTTTATTTTCTTTAAGTTCTACTACTATTACGTATTAAAAACAATTTGATAAAAAATTATTTTGTGTCGCCATATTCTAAGATCCATAACTTTTTATCTTTCCATCGCTGGAGTGGTGTGACTGCTTGTTTTTTGCTTGGCGAGCTGTAAATTTTATTGGTACCATTTCGGGGTACATACGACATTTTGATCACTTTTTATTTCATTTTTTTTTGGGAAGTTTTAGTGACCAAAAAAAACTATTTTGGCTGTTTTTTTTGTTTTTTTACTACATTCATCATGCAGGTAAAAGAACATTATATTGTAATAATTTGTATGGTTAAGGACGTGGCGACACCAATCATGTTTATTTTTTATTGTTTACATTATTTGACATAAAAAAACGGGAAAAGGTTGTTTTTGTACTTTCAATATTTTTTTTTACATGTTGTTGAAAACTTTATTAAATCGCTTACACAATACATTGTAATACTTATATATTTCACTGTATTGTGCATTTTCCTCTGGCAGGGCTTCGTAGGACCAAGATGGCAGACCTAGGGACCTTCAATAGGCCCCTGGCTGTTAAAACATTGTCAAATGGCTTTAGCCACGGCATCTATGTGGTTAAAGGGCCGGTATTGCTCTTATCTCCGTTCCCGAGATAGAGATTTAGAGCGATCTATCCCTTTCTGGGATAAGACATGAAGGAAAGAGTTGTGAAATCGACTCCAAGCAAGCACGCTATAAACTGGGCATTAGTGAGGAGACACTGTAATACAGAACACCCTCAACTATAGGCATGGCAGAGAGCCGGATGATTCAGATCCAACTAATTCTTTATAAACTTCATTGTGATTACAGCCATCTGTCTTCTTCTGACAGCTCTGGCGACCAGAGGGGCTCCGTCATTTCATTTCCAGTTCATCGTTTAGAAAATCATGGTAACATGGAGTGGCTGATTTCACGCTCCCTGACATTGAACTAACAAAGGAGTTGCTTAGGGGGTGACACTTATTTCTTGAAATACTTTATATAGTTTAAAACTGGAGGTGATTTGTCAGCTGCGTTACTCGTCTAACCACTTTATGTCCATTCGATCTTTTGGAAACATCATCTAATCTTCAGCTATGAAGTCACAGGCTCGGTTTGTCACATCGTCTTGCAAGCAGACTAACTTCATAGGAAACTATTTAGGAGGAAATCCATACAAACCAACGCAAAGAGGCAAATCATCCATTTTGCACTAAAGTGCGACTAACCCCTCAAGGGAAAAGACCAGTTTAACATTAAAGACCGCATGTGTTTTTTTTGTTTTGTTTTTTTTTTTACACCACTCATTTTGGCAGCCATAACTTTTTTTATTTTAATGGCTATGTCGCCATTTGTGTTGTTTTTTTGTTGTTTTTTTTACAGATTTTTAGACATTATTTTGGGTACATATAAATTAGTGTTTAATATATATGATTCTATTTAAAAAATGACAATGCATATAAAAAGTTTGTTTGTTTTTTTACACCGTTCACCGTTTACCCTAAATGAATCAATTATTTTATTTTTCTAGATTTTTAAAAGTATAGGCATACCCAGAGTGTACTTATCATTTTGTGTGTTATTAACCAATAAAGTGTCTCACAATATTTTATTTTTTCTATTATAAAGCTCCATATAACTTCTTCCCTTTGCACTATTGCATATATCAGAATTCTAGCAGTTAGCAGTCACCACAAGAGGGAGCTATACTGAAGATCGATTAATAAAATAAATCAGGGGATTCAGAGATTGGTATTAGAGAAACAGAGCCCCAACCTCTATAGGAATTTATTATGAAATACATTTTTAGACACTTTATTGAGCCATTACATAAAAAACACAGATTGATACATATTTTTTTCTGGTGATTGTGCCTGCTTTTCTAAATTTTTAGGGACCAATATTAGAGACTTATAAAGATCAATATTTCTGATTTAAAAGCAATTAAAGACCTCTGAAACAAGGGTTTGCAAATAGACATAGGGACAGCCACAAGCAGTTGTCATGTTGTCCATGGAGGGGCTCAAGCTCAAGTTGGGCCCATTTCCCTTCCCTTTGAGCAGGGGTGCAGAGGTGGCAGTTGCACCAAGCCCTGATGCCCGAGGGGCCCAAATGCTCCTCTACCACATAAGAAGACACTAGTTTTATAAATGGCACATGGTTGGTGGGGGGCCCTGTAACAGATTTTGCACTGGGGCCCAGAAGCCTCAAATTTCGCCTCTGCTTATACGTGGTGGGAATGAGTAAAGTGCTGTCCAGAGACTGTAAGAAGTAAGAAAGGCTGAGAATTCGACCAAGAATTCGACCGTCTTTTATTTCCTGAACAGGGAAGCAAGGTTTGGTAGTATGAACCAGTTCCCGAATGGCGGCCTCATTTTGCTTATGGGGCCCCATTACCGCTAGGTCTGCTACTGTTCGGAAATTACAAGCTTAGCTAAATCTGGACTTAACGGAAAGGTAGAATTATGTCCACAGAAAATGTTGTATTTGAGATTGAACAGATTGACTGTGTGGTCCTGAGCTCTGTCTTTCAGCGAGTCATTCATGTGTTCCTTCTTCTACCTCTAATGACCATAGTTAAATCTTTTCCTCTGATTAGAGTGGATGACAAGGCATCCTCAGCGTGTTACAAATCTTCATTAAAGCTTCCTTCCTCTTTATGGGGTCTGGATATGAATTCGCAGACTTCATTTGATAACTGGTAATGCTTTAAGTATCTATCAGCCCTGCTCATCAGAAGTAGGACACGGTGCATTGCTGGAGCCGGCATATTGACTGATAACCTGTCCTTGCCTTCACATTTCGTGACGAAAGTCACCAGCTCACACTACCATTAGAAACACTCTTATAATCTCAGAAATTAAACATGTCTATTACTGCTAATCGCCAAATCAGTGACACTTAACCAAAGTGAGGTGGAAAAATATCTTAGATTTCTTTAACATAATGAACCTCTTCATTGTATATGGAAATAGCTCTACCAGGCCCGGCTGGGACGTCTTATCCAAAATGACCTTGAAAAGTTGCTTACACGTCAGTCATTTGCTCATATACCTTACAGCAGGAAAGGTTTGTAGCATTCTGTGCAGTTTGAGGTCTCATTCACATGGCAAAGCCATATTACGGAGCCATAGGCACTACATGAGCTGCCATATGGTGCCCCTTTATCTAATGCCTTTAGGGGAGAATACCTCCGTAATACGGCATGCGATAGAAGATGACGCATTTTTTTTTCTCACAGGTGCCATATTAATCAAGGACAAAACTCCCCAAAAATGATGTATGTTTCTGTATGGAATAGGATAGGACAACATGAGCCAATAGTTTAATATGGGTGCGGTATTACAGATCTGGCTCCCTTGGCTAGAAGTTGATCTAGGGTTGCTGGGGATGCCAGCGATCACTAGTTTGAGGACCTTCAGTATTTATTCTCATTTTCCCCTACAGAAAACATAGCAGCAGTTGCATTGTATTCCATGGGTGACCATGCTGTCTATTATTTATATGATCATGCTTGTAGTCCTCCAGACCTGAGATCTGCACTCAATGTGGTTGGAAGCTTAACCCAAGGAAAAAAATGGACATGTTGCTAGTTCATTTATCTCTTCCCAAGTTGCAGTTCTTTTGCAGACTGCAGCAGGTTTTCCTTCAGGGTTTCAATGGATTTTGCTGCATACATTTGCGTTATTCCTTCAGAAGTCTTCCACAGCCGGTTACAGAGACGCATTGTCATAGCAGGATACTTCCACCTCCATGCTTTATAGTCGGAATGAGTGTTTTTGGTCGTATTGTACAGTCAGTCTCTGAAAAACACATAAAAACGCACATGTATTGTATCTGCATAGCTAGCTAACAGTCTGTGTGTAGTCTCAACCAAGGGTCAAAGTGAAAACAACGCTCTTCAAAGTAAACTACATTGATTACAGTTACTAAGTACAAAATAATTGTAACTAAACACCCCCGTAGTTTATTTTCTCACTTGATCAGTTTCTAAAATTGTTAACTAAACCAACTGGAGGATTAAGAGGTTATTTTGTTGTTTAAAACTTATGGCCTAAACTTATGACAGCCCATTAATATTAGATCGGTAGGGTTCCGACTCTTCTCACCCCACACACAGCTGTTTGAAGGGACCGTGGTGCTTCAGCAATCGCTGCGTCTCCTTTTTTGTTTATATTGCTTCGTACTACACAGTTTCGTACATTTTACAAGCGGCTGCACATGCTATTACAGATTAGTGTCATTCAATTGAATGGGAAGAAGTGGTAGTGAGCTGTAATACTAGGCATAGCCGCTACTAAACGTAGGAAACTGTGTCTGGTAAACAGAAAAAAAGAATGTGGCCCCTTCAAACAACTGATCCTCAGGGGTGACGAAAGTCGTCACCCCACTGGATAGGCCATCAATTTGAAAGAACTGGATGACCCTTTTAATGTTGTTACAAAAAATGAAGTTGGATAGACAGATATGAGATAGTTGGATAAATAGATAGATAGATAGATGATTGGTAGATACCGCTCCTGCCAATGGTCCCCGCCACCAGGTCACCCACCTCTCGCCAGCCTGATTTCTCTGCCTTGTGTAGCCCCCGGCGTATCTATCCTGCCTCTCTTGCTCGCGGCCACATTCTCCTTAGCCATCCGATACCAGCCTGTATCCTGCTACTTGCTTCCAGTCCGTATCCTGTTTCTCGCCATCAGTCTGCATTCCGCTATCCAATGTCAGTCTGTATCCAACTACCTGAAACGAGTCTGAGGCTTACTACCGGTTACGACCTGTGACTTCTGATCCTCACCCATCTGCCAAGGTTTTATCTGCCAGTGCCCGTACCCTTGGTATACTTCACCGTTGTATCCTGGTCCAATGGCCAGCTGCTCCTCACACCGGGATCTCCTCAAGAGGTAGTGACCTGGCAGTCTCCCTACAGTGAAGTCCAGATTCCCATATGGGGGTTAAAGGGTGAAGACCGAGGAGGCTACTTAGATAACGCCCTTAGAGGTGGCCCCAAGTCAAACCGGTGGAGTATCACAGTGGGTCCACAACCCGCTGGTTTTAACAATAGATAGATAGATAGATAGATAGATAGATAGATAGATAGATAGATAGATAGATAGATAGATAGATAATAAGCAGTTCATTCCAGGATTATCTGCATTTTTAGACAAATATAGAGTAGGGACCCACTTTAAAGAGGTCGCCGTGAAGTGGCAAGTGGGCTTATACAGTTTGATCAAAATGTTTACAAAGAACCTCATGTTCATGTTTCTAAATTATGCCTAGCGGCTCAGATCAACGTATATACTGTGGATTGTGCGGTCCATGTCTAGTTTCTCACAATGTAGATAAACAAATATATCTAGCAGCACCGGTGTATGGTGGGTGCAAATCCTCAGGAACAGACCACGCTCCAAACTTGATAATATTCAAAAAATAGGCAGCACTCCGCAGTAAATGTGAAAATAGGGTACTTTTATTAAAGTACCCTATTTTCACATTTACTGCGGAGTGCTGCCTATTTTTTGAATATTATTAGATAGATAGATAGATAGATAGATAGATAGATAGATAGATATGAGAGAGATAGATAGATAGATAGATAGATAGATAGATAGATAGATAGATAGATAGATAGATAGATAGAGATATTTTTAGTTATAATCATGTTTCTTGCAGCACTCACTGTAACATGCAGTTGTATTTCACACAAGTCATTACATATGGAATCTGTTATTTGTTCTGTATATAACAGGTTAGTTTAGGGAAATGGTGTTTATCTCCATGTTATGCTGGAAGTCATTATTCACATTCCCATGTCTTCTGACCTTGCCTGCATTGTGTTTACTTCCCTTGCTATTAGCGGACACATGGGAAGTTTGCATACGTGCTTATTTTTTATAGAAATGAAGAACAAAACGTCTAACTTATTAAACAAATAATAATGATATCTTTATTCTACACTGCTAGTAACACATAGATAGGGAAATATTACAGGCCATAGCACCCTTCATAATCGTATTAAAGGACATAATTAAAGGGGTGGTCTCACAAATACAACCCATGTCCATATGCCCTAATAGGGCTTAGGGATGTCATAGATGGGGGTCCACTGCTCGGGTCCAAGCAGAGAGCCACTAATAAACACCAGGTTTTGCTAAGTCTCCTTTCGCACTACCGTTCATCTCTGTTTAGCTCTCTTCCGTCAGAGGAAGAAAGGAATGAGAGTCCAAATGGAAAGCATCGCTACCGTTACAATTACCATTGATTTCAAGGGTAATTCTTTTGTTTCAGATGCATTCTGTTTGCCTCTGTTCACTAGGTATCTATTTGTTTCACAGAAGCAAAAGTGCATCAGACTGCACTGTTGCTTCCGTCAAAAACAAAACAAAAAACTAAACTTAACGAACAGAGGCAAACAGAATGCATCTAAAACAAAAGAATTACCCTTGAAATCAATGGTAATTGTAACGGTAGCGATGCTTTCCATTTGGACTCTCATTCCTTTCTTCCTCTGACGGAAGAGAGCTAAACGGAGATGAACAGTAGTGTGAACTAAGGCGACACGAGTTGTTCCTGTCAGTAGCATAACTAATGGGAGGGGGTGGGGGTGGTGCCCCCTGGCCCAATGAGATGGTGGGGCCCAGGACCGGTCCCCCAGCGGTGGTGTGTCCCGGTTTCAACTGTATGTGCGTCCTCATACAGGGCATTATACTGTATGAGGGCAGCTATGGGCCATTATACTGTATGGGGGCAGCTATGGGGCAGTATACTGTATGAGGGCAGCTATGGGGCAGTATACTGTATGAGGGCAGCTATGGGGCATTATACTGTATGGGGGCAGCTATGGGGCAGTATACTGTGTGGGGGCAGCTATGGTGCATTATACTGTGTGAGAGTCACTATATGAGCATTATACTGTGTGGGAAAGCTATAGGGACATTATACTGTGTGGGGAGGAACTCTAGGTGCATTATACTGTGTGGGGACAGCTATGGGGCATTATTCTGTGTGGGGAGGCATTATAGAGGCATTATACTGTGTGGGGCAGCTATAAGGGCATTATACTGTGTGGTGGCCACTAAGGGTTCATTATACTATGTTGGGGCAGCTATGGGAGCATTATTCTGTGTGGGGGCAACCATAGTGGCATTATCCTTAGTGGGGGCAGCTATAGGGGCATTATACTATGTGGAGCCCACTAAGGAGTCATTACACTATGTGGGGGGCCCACTGGGTTAGGGTCCACTCAGATGTGTCCCCCCCCCCTGCCAAACCCCTAGTTACACCTCTGGTTCCTGTATTACATGGTGGGCTATTTTTTTCAACTAAGGTCCTACCTGCAAGTTTTATCATAATTTTTTATGGGTCTGTTTACTTTGGCATCAAAAATTCTATTTCAACAGGAGCCATGTCAGATATGACAGATCCCTTGTGATCCTGAGGGTCCCATTGACTTATAAAGGGTTTATCAGATTTTTGTTTTTCAGTATAAGGCACAATAAAAAATGCACAAAAAGTTTTAAACACGGGGGAAAAAATACTCTAATTTTGCATTGTTTATATCTATGGCCAGCTTTACAGTTCATTTGTTTTTAGAAGATATTTGAATGGACCCTATTTGTTTGCATCAGGTACCCATCTGTGTTGATGGGCTATTATATTAACCATGTGCAAACAGAAGGGGGAGGGTAACTATCTAATTCCACCTGCTGTTTTATGGTCCTTATGTGTTTACTTACAGGCAGGAGGTAAGACAATTACTCTACCTCCTTCGTAAAATAAGTAGCCTGTGATCAGACATCTTGAAAAAAAAAATTCTGCTAACAAGAGTAATTTCGCATCCTTCTATTTTAGTGGTGACTACAGATTTGCCAGTTGGTACCAACAACAACTCAATAGAAGCGACATTGATTAGTTCTTTACCTCCACACATTTGTTCAAGGATTAAAATGGATGTGAATTTTCTTCAACAACATATTGATTTGCTCAAATTCACTTTCCCCAATTTACTGTTTAAAGATCTTGGCTATTTAAATAGCGCCGGCTTAACTTTCAGCTGTACTACACTAATGGAAAAAAATAAAAAATCTCATGTTAACGCTCGAATAAATGTAACACAATGTTTACACAATTTTCTTGCATATTTACGGGATTGTTTGTTGTACAATTATTTGTATAGATGCAGGGAGGCTGAATTAGACTCTGTTCACATCTGCGTTGGAAGCTCCGTTAGGGACCTTCGTTCAATGGGCTCCGTCAGGCGCCGTTAATATCCATGTTGCAGTGGCTCCGGTACTTATGACAAACAGCTATGCAATGGCTATGGCACCTCTGATGGAACAGAAGACCGGAAAAACTTAGAGCAGATGTGAAGGAAGCCTTGTACTTAATAAAACATATAGAAAAAAAATTTAACCAAAATGTACAAATAATTAAAAAATGTAAAAAAATTGTGGTAGATGGTTACTTGTGCCGCATGTCTCAAATCACAGAATGCAATTTCACACAATTCAAGTTGGAAATTTCACAATATTTAAAAGTAAGCAAATTTTCATTGACATTTTTTTGGGTGCAACTTTTAAGCTGGCCATATACGTGAGGTAACTGGTGGCCGAATGTTTGCTTGTTGGCTGACAGATATTTCTCTTCACTCCGCCATAAACATGTACACTTGGCAAGGTAGAGCATACATGTTTCTTTCAATGGGTATGGGGAATAAGGGGTAAGTGGCTTATCTTCTGCGGGGGCAGATTATCTGGTATAACTAAGACAATAACTAAGACAGTAATAAATAAGACATTCATTTAGTCTTGACCAAGATATAGGATAAGAAATGGGAATGTTATTATGGACATCCCATAAGCAACGTAGAACTAGACTGTCCATATCTGTCTAGGGCCATCCATCAGCAAAGCATCATGCTATATGTTATGTACAGATATACATAACATAAGTCTGCCTGGTAATGTACTGTTATATTTTAATTTGTCTCTAAATATCAAATATTTTATACTCCCAATTCCCTTAATAAAGGGGACGTAACCCTATTGTAAAATTATAATCAACGGTGGTTCTGTATACTGACTGCTATATACATTTTGCCATTATTTTGAACTAAATCAATATACATAGTCCACTTTAACACATGGTATTGTGTGACTTTAGGTAGCTCATGCATCAGGATCACTATGTACTGTTAATTGATCCAATACATTTTACTTGCAATACCATGCCTAACCACAGGGAGTGCTGTTAGAGGTAAACATGCCCACGAGCAGCTCACATCACAGAGCACTGTGGTTCAAGCCCATTTAGGACAGTATTTAAAATGCCACCTAGTGGTAGTGATATTCAGCACAGTAATTTCAATTTTCTCCTCTGCAAGAACAAATGACACTTTGTGATGTGTTTCTTTAATGTGTTAAAACACAGAAAATAAATGATAACACCTAGTAATACTTGACATTTCATCAATGTATCTGCACGTAATGATGAATCCTATGAATTCACTTGAAACTATTGATAAAAAAAACCCTACAGTTTATATAGGAATCACAGGCTACGTACTTATCAATGTATTCTTATGAATGTGCAGCTAACAGAATGACTGCCCCCTCCGTATGTAAGCGTTGGGCACTATTTAATGGTGTTTATAGCAGGTATATTTTGATAAATGAATGCTTGGATTATTAGAAATTGTATGAACAATGGATGGAGTAAGTCATGGCGCTACTTTCTTCTAGATAAAACAATGTGTCATACGTTTTAGAAAGAGATGAGAGGCTACAATCAAAGAAAATCGACTAAGTGGTTTGATTCAGATACCACCTTTTGCTATTGAACAATTTGTCACTTTTCCTGCTCTACATAACAAACTCAATCAGACATACGCACCATCCTCAGTAATTGATGAAGTCTAGGCGTGCGAGTATATCTAAACCCAGGAAAGTGGCCAATTATACGCCACCATCAGTTACCCGGTAAGTGATAACAAATTTGCTGCTGGATGGATTGCAGTTGTGTTGGGAACAGAGAATGGTGTATTAAACAGGAACATACTTCATAGGGTTCAAAACATAACGTTCTAGAGATATAAAGAAAATAAGCTGGGTCCAGTCTTGGGATCTAGTAACAGGACCTGGTAGCAGTGACCTCCATAGGTCAGTACCAGAGGTGAAAGGCCTCCTAGTTTTGTCGTGCTTTCTCTCTTAAACCAAATCACCCTTTGTCAAAAAGACAAATTCCTGAATGGAACATTAACATTATGTATTATTTTAATGGAGCATTTTACTGCTTTCTTTTATGTGTTAAAAAAAACCAGGCAGAAAAACAGACGGTAGATAAATAGAGATAGATAGATAGATAGATAGATAGATAGATAGATAGATGGATGGATGGATGGATGGATGGATGGATGGATGGATGGATGGATGGATGGATGGATGGATAGATAGATAGATAGATAGATAGATAGATAGATAGATAGATAGATAGATAGATAGATAGATAGATGGATAGATAGAACATAAAGAACATATGGAATGTTATTTCATGCTAGATTTAAATGTAGGTAGTACTTACTTGTTCACATGATTTCGACACCCTATACTCACATCAGAAGACATGCTGATAATGGTGGGATCCCGAATATTCAGCTGTTAGAGAAATTATGCCTACACCTTTATCTATCTCTTTGCACTTTCTATTGTACACTCAAATACACCTAAGGCCTCATGCACACGATCGTAGCCATGTGCACGGCCGTGATTTTCGGGTCGGCCGGCAGCGGAGTGTCACCCGCGAGCCGCCCGCAAATCGTGGCCGTGCACATGGCCGCGTGCAGTATTTTCTATGAGCCTGGACCGCAAAACATGGCCGTAATAAGACATGTCCACTCTTTTTGCGGCAATGCACGGACCGTGGAAACCACGCACCCATAGAAATGAATGGAACCTCAATTCACCCGTAGATGTTCGTGTGCATGGGGCCTAAGGCATCATGCACACGACTGCAGTTTTGTGGCTGTATACTATCCCCAATTGTTACGTGCATTGCCCAGAGCCCGGACCGCAAAAAAATAGGACAGGTCATTACACGGTCCGCATTTCTGGTCCAGGCTTATTGAAATCAATGCACATGTTCCGTGTGCACGGTCCGTGATTGCAGACGGCCCGCGGATGACTAATCACGTAATCACGGACAGTACAAACAGCTACGGCCGTGTGCAGGAGGCCTAAAGCTAGTCATACAAAAAAGTTCTGGCCATCAGTTATCACTCCTGATCTACCCATTGGCTGCTGGGCATGAACAGCGTAAAGGGGGTTTTACACTGGGCAATTATCGGGCAAACAATCGTTCATATAACGCTCGTTCCTGATAATTGTCCTGTGTAAACAGGGCAGCGATCAGCAGATGAACGAGCAAACACCCAATCATCTGCTGATCGTATCGTTTTAAAAAAGTAAAAGATTATCGTTGTCGGCAGCACCTCTGCCATTATTATCATGTGCTGCCAACATCATAATAACGTATGTGGACGAGCCATCGGAGTAACGACCGCTCGTCCCCATACATAGCTCCTTGTGACAGGAGCAAATGTACGCCGATCAACGAGCTGTCTCGTTGATCGGCGCTCGCTGCACTGGCCAAAATTGGCTGGTGTAATAGGGCCTTAAGTGCCATCATACCGTGTGCTTCTAAACATGACTGCCAACAAAAAAACGAAATTTCCTTTTCAAAATGCTTTATAATTTAATTTTTATAATTATAATTTAATTTTTATTTTTTTTAAAATAGGGAAAAGTACACATAACGCATATTGTCGCTACCATAACGACCCATACTATCAAACTAACATGTTATTTATCCCACACAGTGTAAGCCTTAAAAAAATAAAAATAAATCATCCAATTGCGGACCATTGTTCTGAACACTTTTACAATTTGTGTCTCCCTTATTTCCTCATAGATTGTAAGCTCTTGCGAGCAGGGTCCTCAATCCTCCTGTCTGAATTGTAAATTAGCTTCGTCACTATGTAATGTCCGATATTGTCAGTTTATGTTCCCTCTGAATTGTAAAGTGCTGCGTAATATGTTGGCGCTATATAAATAAAGATTATTATTATTATTATTATTATTATTATTATTTTATTATTAGGTTTTACAGTGTTTGCCTTGATTATAGATTTTCTTATATTTCATTATCATTTTCACCTTATTTATCCAAGCATTAACCTCCGGGGGGAGCTAGATTATTGTACAATTGTATAATTGTATAATGAAAACTGCAACCTAAGCCACAAATCTACCCCAAAAAACAAGCCCTCATACGGCTACGTTGACAAAAATAATTAAATGGGACGGTTCTTGGACTGCAGCGATGGAAAAACAAAATTGTTGTATCCTTAAAGAGAACCTTTCACCTGCCCATACGTGTGCAGCTCAGTGCAGCATGTAATAGGCAGGGCTTCACAAACACGGTCTCACTTGTAGTAACTTTCCTATCTTCCGCCGTTATTTACATATCAGTGCCATTATATTTAGCGCCCGATATGTAAATAAGCCCCTGAACCGTCAATGGGGCGTTTCTATCTAACTAAATGGCAAGGGGGCGTGATCTCTTCGCTGTGAGACCGTCCAATCAGCTACGGACAGTGCGAGGGCAGCTTGTGCTGTGTTCCGTCCCGCCAGAACACCCACAGACTGGCGGTTCTGTAGAGAGCGCTCTCTCAGCCTGTTTCTGTTCTCGCGGGAGGGAACACAGCACAAGCCGCCCTGACACAGTCCGTAGCTGATTGGGCAGTGTCAGAGCGAAGAGAACACGCCGCCTTGCCATTTAGTTAGATAGAAATGCCCCATTGACAGTTCAGGGGCTTATTTACATATCAGGCGCCAAATATAACGGCACCGACATGTAAATAACGGAGAAAGGTAGAAAAAAAATGTAAAGTGAGACAGAGTTTGTAAAGCCCTGCCTATTAAATGCTGCACTCAGCTGCACATATATGGGCAGGTGAAAGGTTCTCTTTAAGGACCAAAAATAGCTGCTTCCTTAAAGGGAACCTGTCACGGTAAAAAAAAAAAAGGTTGTATCTATGGATAGCATGTTATAGAGCAGGATGAGCTGAGTAAATTGATATATAGTTTATGGGAAAAGATTCAGTATAACTTGTAATTTATTGATCTAAAACTCTGCTTATTCTGGGCTTAGGAGTCCAGTGGGCGTTCTCTCTAAATGATTGACAGCTATCTCTGTATGCATGCTTACACAGGAAAAACTGTCAATCACTGAGTGAGCCCGCCCACTAGACTCAAAATGAGCAGAGGTTTAGATCAATAAAATACAAGTTCTACTGAATATTTACCCATCAAACTACATATCAATCTGTTCAGCTCCTCCTGCTCTATAACATACTGCCTACAGATAGGATTATTTTATCAATGTTATAGGTTCCCTTTAAGGGGTTACAAACAAAAGGTAAATCCCTTACAACAGGTGGCAAGTCTAAAGTCGCCAATTAAAGGAAAGAGTATTTTTCCTTCTTTTTTTTGGTTGAACTTATGTTTAATAAATCACTGGTGTAATGTTTTACTGTCTGGCTGGATCCCGTGGTGGGAGGGTGATAGATAGCTTCGAAATCCCTGACAACTGCTGGCAAATCACTCAGAGACAAAACCTCTAAATCTGACATTATAGACTGTTGAAAGGCAGAATGTGTGTTTTTATAACCTACCTCTATTATAATAAATATTTAAAATCCACATCAACTTCCTTTTTACAGTTACAATCGTCTCTCCGGAGCGCGGCGTCCAAGACAGATTTAATTAACAAGAAACCCTTAGTAACGGAGGCTTCCAGATGTATTAAAAAAATTATTTGTTTCCTTCAGACGACCTATGTTCTTATTTTTAGAAAAAATAAAAAGACTCATAAGGTTATAAATATTAAATGTCACCCGACCGCCTTCATACGCGCCGCAATTTCAGTCTCAGAAAAATACATAGGTTTAAATGATTATATGTTTCCAGAATGGCGAGTTCCTCTGTCCATTGTGGAACACTGTAGGGGAAATCAGACATTCTCGGGCCGTATTCGGATGAATGAATTCCATGCTTCTGTGACAACTTAAACATTTGAAAAGTCATATTTTAAAACTGGAGACTTTTAATGGATTTATGACTATTTTAAATGGTTAATGAGACAGAGGAAACGAGTTATTCTTGATTGACGGATATGTGTAAGGAACAAAGTGGACGTTGTTTTGGTATTTTTGAAAAATCTTGGCTGCTGTAGTAATCATGACCAATAAATACCATAGTACTAAAGGACTAGTAATAAGTGATACAAGTACATGAAATAGGATTGCAGTTACTGTGCTAGTCCTATGATGTCATTGAGTTACACGTGCGCTACAATCAGAGGAGCACCAAGACCCAAAAATCATATGTATGGAGCCCGGAGCGTGCAGAGAATGATCTAGACCCCTGGGCCATAATGGTCATGGGCCCCTTTACCAACTTGCATAGTTGTAATATATATACTTGGACCAGGTTAAGACAATGCCTTTGAGCAGCATTGATTTAAATTATCTCTGATTCAGGGTCTGTGGACCTCTTTTGGCCATGGTCCCTCAGACACGGCCCTAATGCCCAAATGGTTATTCCACCCCACATGGAGTACTCAGCTGTTTCTTTGTCTCCAATACAAATTGCTGGGAGCAGGGCCCCTTGTGCCACATAAGGCCCTGTTCACACGGAGTATTTTGACGAGATTTTACATAGGAGTCCAGAAGTCTCAAGCTCTGCCTCTGGCTGGGCGATATGTAAACGATCCAGCGTTTTCGTAACTCTCTATTGACTTTAATGGAGTCTGCCGCACATATGCACAGTAAGTCCCTGTTCACACCTGCGTCTGAGGCTCCGTAAGAGACTTTCATCCATTGTTTTTGCTTGATAAAATAGCACTGTATGATGCGCTATTATGTCCGGTGATGTGACGGAAATGACGGAGACCCGATGGAACCCATTAAAGTACATGAGTTCCATTGGGCGTCATTGGTTCCTAAGCATTTGAAAAAGCCATAAATGTTGCTTGTCAGAGTACCCCTTTAAAGGGTTATTCCCAAGTTGAGTAATATTTTTTTTTAAATGCATCCTAAACCTAAATAAAATTCTAAATCTAGTACATTTTTTAAAAAAAATTCCTTCCCTAACTACCTTTTTTTCCAACGGGGGCATGAGCGGCTCGATTTCAATCAAGCCGCTCTGCTCTGCTAGTACGCGCTCCCGACGTTGCTGGATCATCTAGTTCTAGCAGCATCGGGAGAACAATCGTCTCAAGCAGGTATGGTAAGCATGGTTGAGACGACCCCCCTTTTCCCTTTTATATCGTTTTATAGTGCACCCCCGTCCCTCCTCCCTGCAAACACTCGCCACTCTTCGCTATAACCCCCTTCCCCCTCTCGCAAAAAGCAACCCCCCCCTCACGGCATCAACGTCCCCCCCTCGTGAAAAGCCACTTCCCCCCCTCGCGGAACCAACGCCTCCTTCGCAATAAGCTACACCCCCCCTCGCGGCAACTCTTCCCCCCCCTTTGTGAACACCTACCTAGTAGGCAGGACCTGGAGCCGACCGCTGATGCATACACCTGAGAGGTGGCCGGGCCAGCATTGAATGCGCATGCGCGTATAAGCGTGTTCACGAGAACACTGACATCCTCTCCTAAGGACGGAGAGGATATCATTGCCCAAGTGCGGCCACCGCTAGAGAAAAGCAGTGGTGGCCGGATCCCTAGACAACGAGGAATAAACAAAGATGCAATGAACAACTTTGAGAGGAAATCCCAGGAAAATTACATCTTTTAGAAAAATAAAGGTAATTACAAAAATGTATATCTTTACATGGTTGATGTAATGACAGGGGGGTAGGGAAACAGACAGTGAGCCCTAATCTACCCACCACTCAGTCCCTGCCTACTTGCAACGACCCACCCTAGGCGACGGGGTACAACTGGGCGACGGTCCCTACGCTCAGTAGGTGCACGACAGACAAACAGACAAGGGGACACAAGCAAAGGGAAATGGGGCAGTTGCCCACGGCAACACCGTGAGCAACAAGAGAGGTGAAAGAGCCGAGTCAAACCAGGAATGTACGAGGTACCAAACGCAGAGCAGGAGAGTAGTCAGTAAGCCGGGGTCAGTATGAAGCAAGGTCAAATAGCTAGGAGCTGCAGCAAGGCCGGGAAACCACACGAGAAGAATCACAAGCAAAGGAGGAACAGGAAAGGCAGAGGGCGGGAGCTAGCTCCGTCTGGCCAGGCTGCGATAGGCTCTCCCACTCCTAAGCCTGCCATCCTGAGTGGTGGAAGATGGAGTCAGTCTCAGAGACATAGAACCAGGTGCAGACTGATTACCCATGGGCGTATACACAGAAGTTGTGCCTGGCAGATCCTTTACAGTTGAGCAAAATAAATAGATTTATAAAGATGGGAATAACCCTTTAAGCATACAATGCTATCTTATTGTAGCTTTATTTTTATTATAATTGATGCATGGACATCCAAGTAGTCTGATAATATATGAATATCTGATACCGCATGGGTATTCTGATGTTAAGGAACCAAAGTACTAAATACGAATACTTAAATTGAGTAACAGATCCATCAACAGCAGTTTGTTGACAATTTACAGATTCCAACAGGACATAATTCTAGACCCCACAGTGTAAAAAGTGAGAGAAAAAAAGAGAATGGGGTATATTACAAAGATCAAATATTCAACACTGGATGACTTTAGGGCCAATGTAGCCGTAAATCCTTGCTGCCATCTTTGTGTCCCTGCCAGGTAGAGACAGTATGTAAGTGCTGGTGGTACTAATGTAGGTGTAGGTGTACCAGAAGCCCCATCTAACTGCCAGTTGGCACCACTTTGGAGCACTTTATTGGTCACTGTTATGGGGGTAATGTGGCTGACAATATTATGTGGGTATTAGGGTTGCCATTTTTAGGATGAGTATTATTATATCCGTGGTCCTCATATTTTAACAAAATGATTGCATGTCTTGACATTTCAGTGTACCGTCCATTAGATAACACATAAAGACCAGCGCCGTACTACAGTACTTTTATATGAGCAGTATAAATTATTGGTATTATATATGGCCCGCTTGTCTGGTACTATTTTAGACTTGTTCTATTAACCTATAATCCCCTAAAGTGAAATTCTGCTTCAAAAAGTTGCACCCTTTTATAAAAGTGCACAGCTGACTATCCAAAAATAAAATAGAAAATAGAATGATGTGAAAATTGCCCTACACTACAAAGTAAATGACTCATGTAGGGTTAACAAGATGTCCAGCTTGGGCCTATTAAACGTTTGCAGAATTTAATTCAATTAAAAAAGTTGTTAAGATCTGACACCTACCCTCTCCAGGAACCAGCTGCCAATTAATGAGGAGAAGTCTCTATATAACTCGAAGGTTGGATGGAGCTGCAATACGACCATGTGCATGAGGCCTAAGGCTGGGTTCATACTAGCATTTTTTTTTTTCATTTTCACATCCTTTGTTATAAAGATCCTGACTAATCTGATACATATTAATAAGACCATATATATTCTTACCCTATGGAAATAAACATGACCCACTACATGCCCCGGAAGAAGCAAGTTCCTGGTGAAACTCGATTCGGGCTATTTTCATGATGCCAAGTGGATTTTGAATGTTTTAAAAATGAGTTTGTGACTATAATAAGCCATCATTAAGTACTTTACAACCTGTTGAAAGCTTTATTGCACTTTGTCCTTATGTTTTATCTCTCTTTGATAGTGGACGTATCACACATAAGAATATCGTGGATTGAAAGTGCAAGGATAATATTGTTTGATTTTTATTTTTGGAATAGTTAATAGTCCTGGAAGCCTGGATAGCTTGTATTAAACCCCAACGCGTGTATCATACACTCCCTGAGGAAGCAGACATCGCGAAACGCGCGTTGGGGTTTAATACAAGCTATCCAGGCTTCCAGGACTATTGACATGGGTAAGGTTCTTTCTAACCATTTATGATACTCAAGCTCTCCCTTCTGGAAACTGCCCCCATGACTATTAGGTCCATTACTCTATAGGTGTTCACATGAGGGATTAGCCATTTATAGGACACTACACCTCCCATCTCATATATCCTTAGTGTAAGGAACACAGTGCAATATTTATTGCTATATGCACTTGGATAGCCTGTTTACTTGCATTATACAATATTATAGAGTCTCTCCATTTCATTATGTACCTTTCAAATGTTTGTCTTACATGTGTAATTAATAAAATGTGTTATATTTTATATATACTTGGCTTCATACGCTGCTTTCTTTGTGCATAAATATCTATTATGGAGTTGCCTTTGCATTAAAAGAGGGAGGGTGTCTCATTGGGACATTACCTAGCCCGTTACTATCATGCATTAGGCGTTTATAGAATTACAATGTGTGCATGTAGCCTAAATCTGGACATACACATCTGATAAAAGTCCCTTCAACCCACCATTTTCAGTGTGATCTAATGAATATCTAATGTATATGGGGGTCTCTCAGGGAAAGTGGAATTGGGCATGTTGGATTTCAACAATCCTTTGTTCCTGCAGGAGATAAGCCATTACCAAAGGGGTCTGGCAGCGACTTATTCCTATATCTCATAGAGAAGAAAAACATTTTTATTTATGGCGGAGTCGATTGGAATAGCCTTCGACCGAATGAGTCTTTGGCCGACCGCTATCTCAAGCGTATGACCAGTTTAAGTGGTTGGACTGAGATATAAGACAGGGTCCTATTACACTATGTGGTGCGTGTAAATGAGCGACGATCAATGAGACAGCTCGTTAATCGGCTCTCGTTTGCTTCTTTCACACAATGATTGCTTATGTATAGGGGCGAGCGATCGTTACTCCGATCACTCGTCTCCCACATTTTCATCATGTTGACAGTTCATCTTCCTGTTTACACAGGGAGATGTGCTGCCGACAACGATGATTTTAAATGCTGCATACAAGTGCAGATCAGCCAATGAACGTTCATCGGCTGATTGTTGCCCTGTTTACACATGGCAATGATCGGGAATGAGCGTTCAAATGAGATAAGTAATGCAATGTTTTTGAAAGCTGCCCAACTTTATATATAGATTATATCTATATGCAAACGGCAAAATGGTGTTCATAGGTGACCGTATTATTTAAAGGGACCCTAAACATAATTTCTATCTTCTCTCAGTTTACTGTGCAGTTGAATGTAATATCAGGAGAGGACTGTAGTGTTTTCCACGACTGCCCCCAGATCTCTACTTTATCTCACATACTTCTGAGAACCTCCAGAAACACATGTAATGTTCCTTTAAGTATAGTCACTCCTTGTTGACACAGGTTGTTATACCATTATACCCTCACAATGTGATCCACACAGAGTCAACCCAGGCACTTTGTTTTAGTAAAGTAAGACTAGGAACATCTTGCAGTAAAAACAAAATTCGTCATGCCTCTACCAAAGAAGACCAGTGTTGACAATGCCAGCGAAGTGCTGTCCAGGAAAACAGCACTAAAAATGAATTATACGTCACATTGGGAATTCCTGAAATGGTTCACAGTGGCATCAAGTGACCTGTGCAAAACCCTCACTCATCAAAACCTGCACCAATAAATATATCTCAGCTCAGTTTCATAGTAAAGTGTATTTTAATGGCTAATGCAATTTCTTCATTTATCTCTAAATGTAATGGATTAAGCTAGTACTGAGCAATAAAATAAATAATTGTCATTAGGGAAAGGGGTATGGACCGGAAGACCAAAATTGCGTTTGATTCACAAGAGTAAAGTGGAAATCAGTTGGACATTAATTTCCGCTGGTGCCTGGTGTGTTGTTGGTCCTAAACTCATGAAGAATTCATAAACACAGAGTGATTTAGAGATATATATTAATATATTGGACAATAAAGGGGTAGGTAGCACAGGCAATGAGGACAGTTTATTATTACTGAAGTGGTAAGACCCTATAGGCAAGGGGCTATAGGCAACCATAAATCCAGTCCTGCTGAGATATCATTATCTTGCATTGTTGTGCTGTTTCGAGTTGTATGAGATTAGTAAAAACGGTCTGATTTATTTTTTGCAGAAACAGCGCCACTCTTGTGCATGGGTTGTGTCTGGTATTACAGACCCAGAATGGATCTTAGCTGAAATACTAAACACAGCCTTTAGATAAGAGTGGCACTGTTTCTACGAAAAAAAACCTTTAAAGAGTGTTTTCTCTTAAAAAAAAAAATCTATCACCTATCAAGTTGAAGGGAATGTCCACCTTCACAACCAATTTTTTTTTTCATTTCCCAATGCATCTAAAATGAAAAAAGAAGCATTTTTGCAAATAGCCTTAATAAAAAATCTTCTATTATTTGGTGTCAACATCTCATATGCTCAGTGGCGTAGCTAGGTGGTGGCAGGCAGGGCATGTGCCCAGGGAGAAACTTAGAGGGGGGCGCCAGGGCCGCACTGTCCATGACGGCGGCCTGCTGCCTCACTGAAGGGTCGGCGACCCCACTGAAACCAGCCGTCGCCACCCCCTCCTGCACTATAATTGTACCTGCGTCTGTAGGACACAGGTACAATTAGAAACAATGAATGGCCGGGTACGTTCCATGCCCGGCCATTCAGCACCTTTCTACGAGTGATGCGGCGTGATACTTTGCGCCGCTTGCGTCATTGAAAGGCGCTGATTGACAGGGAAAGTCATTCTGCCCTGCCAATCATCGCCTTTCATAGAGGCAAGCGGCGCGATCGCATCATCGCGCTGCTTGCATCGTTCAACCCCAGGAGACCTGCGCAGAAGAGAGCAGGTCTCCATTGCCGCCAGACGGCGCAGGAACGGGATTAAGGTGAGTTTGTATAGTTTGTTTTTTTATCCTAATAAAAAAGTGTGTGGCATTATCTACGCGGTGTGGCTTTATCTATGGGGGGGCTCTATCTACAGGGGGGGGCTATATACTGGGATGGGCTGTATGTGGAGCACTATATACAGGGGTGGGTTATATGTGGAGCACTATATACAAGGGTGGGCTATATCTACAGGGGGCTATATACAGGGGTGGGCTATCTGTGGAGGACTATATACAGGGATGGGCTATCTGTGGAGCACTATATACAGTGGTGGGCTATATCTACAGGGGGCCTATATACAGGGGTGGGCTTTTTGTGGAGCACTATAGGGGGAGCTATATGTGGGACACTATATACAGGGGTGGGCTATATGGGGGGCACTATCTACAGGGGCTCTATGGCAGGCACTATCTACAGGGGGCACGGTGTGTGGAGGACACAGTGTATGGTGCTATTATAATTAGAGGTGCAGTATATGGCGCTATTATATTTAGGGGCGTAGTGTGTAGTGTTTATAGGTGTAGAAATGTTTGAAAAGCGAGAAGCTGAAGACATCTGAGCGGCAAACTGCAGAAATGGGCTGTGACTGGGAGAAGTCATCATAGAGGTCTGGACCGGATGGAGAAAAAGAAATAGAATCTGGGACGTCACCGGTGAGTCCCTTTCTGTAAATGTTTATTCTGCCTCTAATCAGTACTATAGTCACTGTATGATCTGCAGCGAGATGATGGGTGGTATGATTATGATATGATTTTTTTTTTTGTGAAACAGCAACTCCCAGTATATCCTTATCCTTGTTCAGGCCATGCTGGGAGCTGGAAACAATTTAGTGCAAACCTATACGGCAGGGGTTGCACTAAATTGTAGCTGTATTTGTGCTGGTGTTGTATATATGTACTTAGCTTGGTTCTGGTACTATTTATATGTACTGAGCTTGGTGCTGGGGCTGTATTTATGTACTGAGCTTGGTTTTGGAGCTGTATTTATGTACTGAGCTTGGTTCTGGTACTGTATATATGTAATGAGCTGGGTTCTGGTGCTGTATGTATGTAATGAGCTTTGTTCTACAGTACTAGAACCAAGCTCAGTACAACTATACAGCACCAGAACCAAGCTCAGTACATATATACAGCACCAGAACAAAGATCAGGACATATATACAGCACCAGAACAAAGCTTAGTACATAAATACAATACCAGAACCAAGCTCAGTACATATAAACAACACCAGAACAAAGCTCAGTACATATATACAGTACTAGAACCAAGCTCATTACATAAATACAACATCAGAACCAAGCTGAGTACATAAATACACCAGAACCAAGCTCAGTACATATGTACAGAGCCAGAACAAAGCTCAGTACTAGAACCAAGCTCAGTACATAAATACACCAGAACCTAGCTCAGTACATATATACAGCACCAGAACAAAGCTCAGTACATATATACAGCACCAGAACCAAGCTCAGTACATAAATACAGCACCAGAACAAAGCTCAGTACATAATATATTGCATACCAGAACCAAGCTCAGAACATAAATATAGCACTAGAACCATGCTCAGTGTCAGGAACTGTGGGTATGTGGACCCACTGGACCGTACCGCCATAACGGGATAGCAGCTGGCCAACAGGATACCAAGTCAATGTCTATAAGTTTGAATAAGAATACCTGTGGTAATTCAGACAGTAGCGATGGTAGGCTCGGATGGGACCTTGGCAGCAGGCATTCATCAAGCGTGGTGTAACACAGAAGGCATAGTATATGGCGCAACACGACTCCAACTCTCTATGGCACAGGAACAAGGTAGCATGGGATACAGGATACAGGTAACAGGTACGGGAACAATGGGAACTGGAAAACACTAAGGGACCATTTGCAAAGTCTAACACAGGTAAACACAATAACGCTCAGGCATTGAGGGAAGGGGCAGGACCATTCTTATAGTCCAGCGTGAGTATGGGCTAATCACATATTTAATTCATGTGCGTGCGCTGGCCCTTCAAGGCCAGGCACGAGCGTGCTCGCGCACCCTACGGCACACGGCAGAATGAAGCGGAAGTGAGCGCTGGCGTCTCCTGAGGAGGAGATGCGGGGCAGCGCTCACAGATCCACGGCTGCGGCCGTCAGGAGGTGAGTAATCCCGACGGCCTGTGGCCATGGGTGTTACAGCACTAGAACAAAGCTCAGTACATATGTACAATACCAGAACCAAGATCAGTACATACATACAGCACCAGAACAAAGCTCAATACATAAATACAGCACCAGAACAAAGCAAAGTACATATATACAACACGACAACCAAGCTCAGTACATAAATGCAGCACCAGCACAAATACAGCTCAATCTAGTGCAACCTCTGCCGTGTAGGATTTTATGGCATAAAACTACAGCTCCAAGCATGGCCCGAAATTTTTAAAAAAATATGCTGGGAGTTTCTGTTTCACAAAAAAAACAACATACCACTCATAATCTCGCAGCAGATCATACAGTGACTACAGTACTGATTAGAGGCAGAAGGAAAATGTACGTTAAGTGACTCACAGGTGACGTCTTCTCAGATTCTAGTTGTTCTTTTTCTCTTTTCCTCTCCATCCGGTCAAGACCTCTATGATAACTTTTCCCGGCCACAGCCCATTTCTGCCATTTTCCGCTCAGATATCTTCAGCTTCTCACATTTCAAACATTTCTGCACCTATAAACAACGATAAAAGTCTCATGGCGCCGCACAATACACCCCTAAATATAATAGCACCATACACTGCACCTCTAATTATAATAGTGCCATACACTGTGTCCCTGATTATAATAGTACCATACACTCTGGTTTCAGTGTCACCGCCGCCCCCTCAGAGAGGCAGCAGGATGCCGCCTGAGGGGAGATGCTCATCTCGCCTCATGGACGGTGCGGCCTTGTCTATGGTAACAGAGTACAAAACATCTTGTGCAGTCTGATCCTACAGTAATACTCCCTTTCATCTGTCTGCTACTTCTTACTAGCTATAAGTTTGTTAAATTAGCAAGGAATAGGGAATAGATGTATGGTAAGAGACTACACAGGGTTTGTAGTCTGTTACCATGGAGACACATAAATTTGTGTAGGTGCTGAAGACACAAAAGGATAGAATTTTTTTAAATTAAATCTATTTTCAAAAATGCTTTGTTTTTTAATTAGATGCACTGGAACAATAAAAAATAAATTGGTTGCCAAGGTCGTGCTTTCCTTTAAGTCATTGGATTGGTTTATTGTGTGAAGTCATTTCACAGTTTATTTATTGAATATTTTAGGTAAATATGTTTCTGAGGTCTGAATATGACCAATATTACTTCCCCGACTGGAGTTTTCGTCCAACTTTCACAGACTCCTGTATAGCACACGTGCCCCTATTATCCACGCATACTTCTCTGTTCTGTTTCTATATTGCTGAGTAGCAAAGCAGATTTGCTATTTAGGAGCCTGGTAAAACCTGGTCACCATACTTGTGAGAGTTGTAATGATGGACATTACCTATATGGACAGCAAATGTAAAATCTATCATCCGTGCCATTGATCTTTATTATCTTTTTGCCACTTTACCTACATTTTCAGTTTGTGTTTACCCTATTAAATGCAATATCTTCTATTACCAGCTAGAAGCCAAATAAAAGCTGCTGTTGATGGATCTACTCTTTTTATTATGTGTCTCCGTTAGGCAATTTTAGTACATAGTGGTTGAAAATAACTCATTAACCCCTTAAAACCACTTTCAGACCAGCTAATAAATATCCAGTACTAGTGTTGAGGCTCATGAGACTGGCTGTAATATGGATCTGTGTTTTATGGATACTGTACCTTAGCTGAGAACCGTGTGGTGAAACTGCACGTGGTTTTACGGCAAGTTTTACGGCAAGTTTATTTTTATTATTCGGTTTTTGCACCTAAATCATGACAGAATCCTGAACGTGTGAACATGGCCTTAACCAAACACCGACATGTTCCAAATGGTTACCAACAATGTGCAGGTGTTTAAAATTCAATATGCAAAAAAGTTTCTCATGGTTGGCAAGTCATGCCATGGCTTCACAGGTGAGACGTAATAAGGTGGTCAGTGATCCATCAATGCTTTTTTATATGCATTGCCCCTAGGTTGTTCTGGTCATTGCATCAGCTGAAACTGCAAGGAAGCCGACCACGTAACTGTGATCTTCAATAATGATGTGAAAGACTCATCTGTTCACAAAATGGAATTGGCCATTGATTTATTTTCTTCACACCCTGTGTGCTGGAGCTGTTACTATGTCATCATCTGTACGGAACATTGAACGTCCCCGTTGATTTCTCTTTCTGTGTTTCTGAGCCATGTGTTGGTGGGGAAGCAAAACCTACGAGGTTCTTTCATACAACAAAGAAACTGAACAATAAATTCTGGAAACACACCAGAAAGAAGACAAGGACTAAACCTAAAGTAAACACCAGGGGCGGACACAGAAAGCAGAGCGCCCCTATGCAAGAACAGTATATGGGCCACTTGGTCTCGAATAGCTAATTATAGAGAACCCCCTTAAAGGGCTATTTCCATATGACATTTAGATAAAGGTGCGGGTCCCGCCACATGCTCAGCCATATCTCCATTCATTCTACGTCTGGATACAGCACCCACCTTTCCCTGTGCTTGTCCAGACACACGCACGACCACCTCTCCATTCATTCTCTGCCTAGATTTAGCTCCCCCCAAATGTCTGAGATAGGAATACCTTTTTAAGTCTCTCTAACAATTCACCAACAATTTTGATCTATGAAACTCCTTAGCTCAGTACCTTACATGCAATCTAATAGACAGTAGGAAGCTGCTATTCAGGAGACAAAGAGCCCCTAAACTTACTAGGTCCCTGTGCAACTGCTCAGTTTGCATATATGGTATGTTCGCCCCTGGTACACAACTTATAAGGTAGGTAGATCATATTAAAAGTATGTAAATGTTTCGGGGGGGGGGGGGCAGACTTCCTGTAACCAACAAGGATACATGAAAAAATAGGCAATTTGTTTTTATACCCAGAAACAGCGCCACTCTTGTTTATAGGCTATGGCTGGTATTGCAGTTCTTCGCCATTCAACATCTCTCCCATCTAAAATAGCTGAAAACAGGGAATTTTAGAATTAATTTAACAGCACAGTAAATGGAGAGAATGTAGACTATAACTGAAACGTGTTTGTTTGTTTTTTTTACCATATCTTGCAGTATTAGTACATATGTTCGATTTGTAAAAATAATACTTGATGCAATGAAGGGGGAGAAAGTGGCAGAAGAAGGAATGATCCAGCGCTGTAAATAAAAAATGAGGATGATTGAGAATGAGCAGTCCATATATATGATGCACACATTGCTCTGCACTTATTAAGATCTATCAGCCCATATCTAGATGTGGCTTTATATGTTGTCACCCTCCTGTAACCTTACGAATAGACCAGATTATGCATATACATATATAATAAAGAAAAAAAGCAGATGTGCTGTTGAACCTATGGGGGCGCCATTATATATCATGATAATTGCTTAATAACGTAAAAAAAGAAGCAGTGGAGTATACAGAAAAGAGGAGGCCTCATAGCAAAGATCATATGGGCCCCCCAATGGTGCTTGGGTTTGCCACCCAGGACAGAATGGCCTTTTGTTTGTTTGCCCCCCTAGACCCTCTCCACAACTTTGGAACAATTCCTTACCACCCTTATTTGCAAATAATTTTATTTCTCTGGGGAGGAGAGTTCTGTATTAAAGGGAACCTGTCATGTTGAAAATGCAGTTTAATCCGCGGTGAGCATGTTATAGAGCAGGGAAGCTGAGCAGATTGATATCTGGTTTTCTAGCAAAAGATTTAGTATAACCTATTCAATAAAACTTCAGCTTAGGACATAGGAGTCCGGTGGGCGGTCCTGTTAAGTGATTGACTGTCTTCCTGTACGACTGTCAGCTGTCAATCAGCCATTAGGACCGCCCACTGGACTCCTAAGCTCAGAATGAGCAGAGATTTAAATGAATAAATAGATTACAAGATATACTGATTAATTTGCTACAAATATTATTTATATATATATATATATATATATATATATACATACATCTCAATCTTCTCTATAACATGCTGCCTGCAGATTGGATTCCGTTTTCAATGTGACAGGTTTCCTTTAAGGTGCGTGCCTCCATAAAGGCTGACATATTAGTTTACCTAACAATCCTCATGGATCTGCTTTTTACCCCGAAAAGCATCGCCATACCTGTCCATGGGCTGTGTCTGGTATTGTATTTCAGCCCTATTTACTTGAATGGGACTAAGCTGCAATACCAGACACAAACTTTTGGACAGGGGTGGCGCTGCTGCTAGAAAAAATACTTTTATTTTCTAATCTCCCACAACCCCTTTAATACAGAATTATCTTTGTTAAACATTTAGGACTATATCAAGATGAAACAGTATTAGCCATTTTGGAGCCATCAGTCTGAATCTGCCGATCTCTTCCTGAATGAAATGACTGAAACGCTGACTGTTATCGAGGTTCCTCCATGCTTGGATTCACTGGACACAAAATATAATGTATTAAATGTGTAAACAATACACCAATAAAGCATCCAATGCGGCCACACATATTGATTAAATGGAGCAATTCTTAGTGAAGATTTATGTGTAGTATATAAAATCAATGAGAACTATTAGAAAACATCTGTAACATAGAGCAGTCTCATTGAAAAAGCCATTGATATAATAAAATGAGTAATCCAATATCAGAGCAATCTTCAGATAAAAAGTTCATGTACCCAGAAGCTACTTGGTCTCCCTGTACAAGGATTTTATAATGCTGTATACTGACAAGTTATTGTTTGTCTGGAGGGTGGAAAAGCATCGGCGACTACAATCTTTGTGTTGATAAATGATCCTCAACTTACAATTAAATCTCCAGTTGAATGTGATTTCTCCATACATTGATGTATAAATTGTAGGTTAGTCTGAGATATAATGACTATATCTATATACACAGCAAAAACGGAACAATGTCTTAAAGGGGTTGTCCAGTTTCAGCAAATTAATGTTATTTTTTGTATCATTGAGTTATACAATTTTCCAATATACTTTCTGCGTTATTTCCTCACGGTTTTTAAGATCTCTGCTTGCAGTTTTTCCGTCGGAACATTCATTGTTTACTGGATAAAAGTCTATGATCATGTGATGGGCACAGAGGTGCTGGGATCAATAGAAGACGCAGCTCTGATACACATACTGTAAGGGTATTGTAAGGGTATGTGCACACTCAGTGTTTTCAGGTATATTTTGGGGATTAAACACCTCTAAAATACGCCTTGAAAAACTCTAGTGAAACGCAGACAAACAATTGCTTCCCATTGTAATCAGTGGGAAAAACGGCGTTTAGTTCAGACAGGGCGTTTTTTAGGATAACATTAGCATTGTATCACAGAAATAGCGTAGATCTGTAAAAATGTAATTTGCATGAGGCCAAAAAGCCAAAGGGCCAATTATCGTGCAAACACGATTGTTTCCGTGAAAAAAACGGAACCTTATGGAACAGAAACAAACGCAAACCAACTGCGAGAGAAGCATTACCATTGAAATCAATGGTAATGCAAACTACAGCTTGGGTTTCCGTTTGGCTTTCCATTCATCGGTTCCTCCTATGGAAAGGTCGAACGGAACCAATGAACGGAAGCCCGACTCTGGTGTGAACGTACCCTAATGCCGGCCCGGATTATTTCTTCTGGAACCATCCACAAACAAGTTGCAGCTGTTCTACTACATCTTATTGAACAATTGCTACAATTTCCTATGTCTTGCATTTCCCTTTTTACCGTCTATGTATCAGTTTTCAAAAATTTCTAAAAAAAATATGTGACTAAAAGTAGCTGAATTATTCTATTAATTCATCTTTTCAATCTGCAAGAAATGTTCAGCCCATCCTCATGTGTCTAAGATATCTCTGGAGGGTTTACTGTCTCCAGTCCTGGATGGTAGTCACCTGGAACAGGTCTCCAGCCACGCCAAGCTGCAGGGGGGTCGATTAAGTCACACGGATCGGTGGACACGTTTTGTAAACTCCGGATACAGCCATAAGGCAGGGGTGCTTGCTGGCTACTGCTTTCCGCTCCAAGAAATGGATCATTTCCCCAGAAAACTGTAAAGTGTTCACAGTTCTATATTAGGAGAAACTATGAAAACAGGGCCGTGTCGCCACACCACAGTATGTATTCAGGCTCAATTCCAATGACCTCCCTTCCTGGCCGAAAACCAAAAAATGGAAGGCCTCAGCTGTGCGTAGGCTACAAATTTGTGTTTTCTTAGAGAATTGAATCATTTGAAATAATATATAGTATAGAATTATAATTATAATAACGATTATAAAAGAGTAGCGTGCATTATAATACAGTATCTATAAATATGATATATTACACACTGAGGTATAGGCCAGACATGGGGCTGAATTCTATTTTACTTACTCAAACTTAAAGGGTAACTAAATTTTCAATAAACTTTTGACATGTGATAGTTTTGATTGGTGGGGGTCCGAGCACTGAGAACCCCACCGATCGCTAAAACGATGGGGCAGAAACACTCGAGTGAGCGCTGATCCCTGTGTTTCTGATAGGCTTTTCTCTAAAAGCCGTAGTAAGGCTGGGTTCACACGACCACATTAACGTCCGTAATGGACGGACGTATTTCGGGCGGAAGTCCCGGACCGAACTCAGTGCAGGGAGCCGGGCTCCTAGCATCATAGTTATGTACGATGCTAGGAGTCCCTGCCTCTCCGTGGAACTACTGTCCCGTACTGAAAACATGATTACAGTACGGGACAGTTGTCCTGCAGAGAGGCAGGGACTCCTAGCACCGTACATAACTATGAAGCTAGGAGCCCGGCTCCCTGCACTGAGTTCGGTCCGGGACTTCCGGCCGAAATACGTCCGACCATTACGGACGTTAATGTGGTCGTGTGAACCCAGCCTAACGGTGTACGGGCCCATAAACTTTGTATTGAGTCCGTACACCGTTGCATAAGTATTACGAGAAAAGCAGATCATAAACCAAGCGGCTCAGCGTCCATCCAAGCGATTCCGAAAATTCATTTTAGCGATTGGTGGGGGTCTCAGTGTTCGGACCCCCACTGATCAAAACTTCTGACATGTCACTATGACATGCAAAAAGCTTGAGGACAGCATCCGTATGGCAAAAGTGTAAAAGTGTTTTATTAACACGTCCCAATAACAAAGTGCTACGTTTCGACTCCGAAGGAGACTTTATTCATCACTGTGAATCAAAAAAATAAAAAACAAAAATTTTCAAGACAATTCACCATATAATAAACAATAAGCACAAGCTTGTATGTTGGGTGTTAATGGTAAACTACGGATCTACAAAATTTCTCACATTTCTTTTTTTGTTTGTATATTCTGCTTAAACAAGCCCATGGGGAAAAACACGACAAACGGTAATTTAATTTAATTTAATTTTTTGTAACTCCTATTTTCTTCATAGAACCAGGTTCAACAAACAGGAAATAATCCTTCCGACCGTACAATAAGGCTATAATTCTCGCTCTGCCGTTTATTCTCTCTCTTTTTTGTTGTTGATGGTTAGTGTTTAATTAGTTGCCTAATTGCCTGGGTAATTGGTAGACATTCTCCGTTCTCCAAGTAATCAGTCTGAACAGGCCTGGAAAGTATCTGGCCCAATAGTCATTAGTATGGCTAAATTGTTTAGAAGTCTGTGTGCTTGATTTCAGACAAATACCTCCCAACAGCTGTGTATCCCTCGCCACCAAAATCTGTGCCCGGTAGTACCGGGTATGTGGGTAATAAGACGGCATAATGAATATTTGCAGATTTAATATGACAATGTATAAATAAGCATAACATAGAAGCATCTCTATAATAACTTATATACAGTGTGACATGTCATGTATATACCCTCCATCATATTTTTTCCGAGCTCGATAATATTTTCAATTATTTTAAAAAAAATTCTTCATAGGTTCAGTCTCTAATAGTGTTGTGGGGTCCATTTTTTTCCCCAATTATTTTTAGCGTTGTGAGATCGCAATGTTTATTGTTGTAATGATGAAACAATGGTCACTGTTGCGATGTTACACTGATGTTGGATTAAAGAAATTTTACGGTACATATGTAAATGTTCCTGGATGTCCTCAGGCCTAGAGATATGTGAGAAAATGTAGTAAAGGGAAGGAGTGCAAGTATTTTTGTGGATTTCTGTTAGTCATCCCATGCCTCTCCCTACATGTAATGGTCAGTAACAGGCAGGGTAGAATTGACCTATGAGACTACCAGCGGATGCTCCCTTGGGCCCTGGTTCTGACAGAATTATGAGCCCCCTACTAGAATATGGCTTCAAAGGTCCAGCAGTAGACAACTCAATTTGGAGTGAAAATTGGAGCCAATCACTTGTCACTAGGATCTATTTCTTATGGGCTGAATCACAAACAACTATTAGATCTTATCAACGATATGTCCTATATTTAAAAAAAAACTAGCTAATTTTACAATACAATTCAAAATGGACGCGCACATGATCTGTATAGCTGTAGAGTTGGCCATCCGGAATATTTTTTCTAGTGGGTTTAATAACCAGAGTCTTACACTGATAACAGGTATTGCAGTCAACTGCACAGAAAGTTTAGATGTCATGAACAAATACACAGTAAACAGTGAGGTGCCTGTTCTTCTCAAACCTCTGTCCCTACCTACTTGTACGACCCGACCTAAACGACGGTGCACAACTGAGCGACGTTCCCTATACTGGTACAAGTGAAACCGACAAACAGATAAGACAGAGACAGTACGAAATAATAAAGGCTCATCTGGGAAGTACACGGAGGGAGAGGCAGGGCAATTGCGCTGCAGACAAGTCCGGGCGCAAAAGGCGGAGTCAGGCAGGCAGCGTCAAACCGGGAGAGTGTGGGAAAAAACAAAAGTCAGACGGCAAAGAAGTGGAGTCAAGCTGAGGTCAGGTCACAAGAAGTCAAAAAGAAAGTAGCTCAGGGGAGTCTGAAACAAGGGAAAGCACCAGGAAAGGAAACACTAATTACAGACAAAGGCCAACTATCCCAGGCTGAACTAAATAAGGAGAGGGCGGGAGCTCAGGAACATCAGCCAGGCTTTGATTAGCCTGATGCTCCAGAGCTCCTATTGGCTGCAGACTGCCTCAGTCTGCCAGGCCGGGCGACGCCCGAGCGAGTAACTCTCGATGTCCTGGAGACCGAGGGAGCCGCAGGCAGACAATACGTGACATTAGATTTTACATTTATTGTCCCTTTAAGAGTGGAAACTAAAACTTGGGTAGCATGAAAAATCTGACATGACCTAATAATAAAAATGGTAATGAAAAATGTTTAAAGAGCATCAGAGGTTTTGTGTACAGTTCCTTTAAAAATGTTATTAAATATCCAGATGTCTTAAGAGGATTTTTTAGTCATCATTTCTTTTCTGTATCATATCACTTTTCCACTTTAAGCCTCATTTGGTACAACAAGAGTCATTACAGTCAGCTCACTCAGTACAGAATTAATGTCAGCCAAAGGAAATTCTTCTAAAAATCCTTATTTGTCGGAGACATAGAAAATTTTACTTCCCGTACCACAGCACATACAGTGACTTTCAAAGTTTTCTCTGGGGTGACATAAGCACTGAGTTGGTGTCGGCATTTTTGACATATTCTGTATATAAATTTCTATTACATGTTCGAACATTATAGGGTCTTAAAAAGACTGGTTTGGGTAAAAAAAAAATCAATATGGGGCAATCACACAAAGTTCCGTGTTCCACAGACTACCCCTTTGGCCCTACACTGATGACAGAGACCAGCAGCGTCATACAGGGTTTTCTTACCCCCACCATAGGACATGATCCTGTGAGCTCATCCTCCATCTATCCAGAACATGTGCACATCCACTTTTCATTTCATCATAAACTATCATTATACACACACAGAACATTTCATCAAAAAGTCTAATAGGTTATTTGTAAACTAACCCATAAGAAATAGACCCTGGTGGTAAGTGATTGGCTCCAAAATCACCTCCAAATGGGGTTGCCTTCTGTTGGACCTTAGTGGTTCATTTTTGAATCAGAGAGTACGTCCCAGAGAAACCTTTGGTTCTCTGGTGGGTCAGTCCGACCCTGAAGCCCAGCTCTCAAAACTTTTTAAAACGTAATCACTCAATCAGGAGGGTATATTGCATTAAAGTGGTTGTATGAAATTAGATAATGTGACTGCTTTCTTCCAGAAACAGCGCCATTCTTGTCGATGGTCTGATATTGCAGCACAACCTCATTTACTTAAATGCAGTTGATCTGCAACAGCACATCGGAATGAATGATGCTGTTTTTGTATAAAAACAAACATTTTTACTAATCTAATACAACTCCTTAAAATGATGTCACCATTCATATGTAGTGATGTCATCAATCCTTACCCTCTGACTGAGAGACGTCCTAGTACACCACTGTAATGTATTTGATTCATTTTAGCAGGGTGTACTTGTCTTGGGAACATTGAGAAACACTAATGTAGAGAACGGTCCACTGTTCTAAGCACCATATCATATAACACCAATGAGTGTAAATCTCCCTAAATTCTTATTGACTGTCAGTAAATTTCCTGGGGGATTAAAAGTGGACAGTTTGGGTCAAAACTTCTCTGGAAAGAGTCTTTGATCCTTGCAGATGAAATTTAAACCTGCAAGTGTCATTAACCTCAAATGAGCGATAAGTCAACTTGTTTGTGACCATTCGTAAAAGTCACGTAGATTGAAGTATAGGATACGAGAACTTATTCTGTATACGTCTACTATCTACTCCCTCTGCTGGCTCCTTCAACGATCCACTGCATCCGCCATCTGGTTTAAAGACTGTCTGCTTTCTTTACCATGAATAAACAGCTGACTGCTGCTTAGGAAGCTGTTTTTTCCATTAGCCGAAAATCAACATGAATATTGTCTCAATAGGTTGGGAAAGTTGCCCACAGAAAAAAAAAAAAAAAACACTAAAGGGACACAAATACTGTTCTTTCATCCTGAATGTATCTGCAACATTATTCCATATGTGTTTCTTTGTTTGCCGTATTCTAAGCTCTATGGTCTAGAAGATGGAGCAAAATCTAACCTGGAACCTGCCCTAACACGCAGTCTGAAGTGAGCCCCAAGGGGGAAACAAATTAGAGAGTAGTTCTTGCGTTTTTAGAAAGCAGAAAGGATTTAACTGTGCATATTGAAATTTCGTCTCCTATGGGGAACATACCACACACAGTTTAGTCTGGAAGTCATTGAATTAAAAATACCTTACATTATGGATAAACATTTTAACATCCTTGCTATATAGAGTCCTTCAGGGTCCAATAGTATTTTGGGTTAGATTTTATTTTTCGAAGTAAAATAAATATGTTATTTTGGATATACAAGTAGAAGATCTTTTATCCAGAAACGTATTATGAAGACAGATTAAGAAGTAAATATCTACTGATGCTCGAGAGGTCCTACAAACAATTAAGACCACTCAGAGTCTTCATTCATTCGTAGAAGCTGAGCAATATAAGCGCACCTTAAGGAACGTTAGAGTATTTTATTTTAATACTGTATGTTTTAAACATGGTTCACGAAATTATGGCTTCCCACCTTATACGAAAAACTCAGTCAGAAAACATTTTGGGTAACAGACACCAAATTTGTATATAGTCCTTAATATTTTTATATCCTGGGGAAAAGAAGTTCTACATCACATTATCTTGGGTCAATCTCTATCATAGCCTTCCCGATTGTTCAAAAAATGAACTGGCCTGGGGGAAGAAGAGCAATTATCCACTGGACTACTGAGACTTGACAGGTCACGTTGTCAAGGTTATTTGGAAATGGCAGGCAAAGGCCAGGTTTACATAGACTTGCATTCTGATTATGAATATTAGATGGTCCTATGTAAGGATAAGCAACAGTCCGTACAGACAACAGTAGGAGATATTTTTTTTAAAAGCTGAATGAGATATCTTGGTTTCAACCTCGAATTTCTACTGTGAACTGTTGGTAACATTTGGATACTTGGTTTGAGTACACGATGGATGTGAGAGGATCTAGACTTAGAGGGCACATATATATTGGGATGTTACTTTAACTAAACGTTATTGTAAGGTTAGGATCTTTTTCAGAAGACCGAGGTGCAACCAAAAAGGACAACCTTCTAACCTCAATCTTAATGTCCTCAATCAAAGTTGACTTTGAAGAGGAATTAGATGAGTTTCGACGTTTTTGTGCATTGTTGTACTGTTCCCTCCTCTGTTTTGTAGGAAACAATTAATATGGATGACGGTGAACAAAATGTGTAAAGAAGAAGCCAGTGAAGATCTTTTTCCTATATTTTTTTTATCACAGAACAATAGCACAACCATAACTAAACATCTTTTCTATAAGTCTACTTCCGAGTAAAGTCAACCAAATTAGGATTGAATTTATGAGTCAACCAGATTAGGATATGAGTCCAGTTATATCAGACTATGAGAAAACTCCAGCAGTACGGATGAAAAAGAAGAGGACAGTGTCCAAAAATTGATGGTGTAGGGGTGGGGAATCCCTCATGAGTAAATCAAACAGCATCTATAAAATCCACATTGTCCTAAATTCAGCGACGAAACAACATGGGACTTATGTAACATGACTGCATTTATTCTCACATGATGTCCCCTTCTGCTCCAAATTATATCCTCCTGACTCTATCTGTCAATCAAATGACATCACATCATAGTCTCCTAACAGACCTAATTGCTGTGGTCACAGACAATAAGTCGCATAAAAACTTGAGGGCGAACAGGGCAAGCAGGCTTCTCCCATGAAACTAGAAGTTAGGCTAGAGCACCACAGCATTGTCCACAAGTCGTGATAAAGTTTTAATGCTTCTACATGGGGGAAAAAAGTTATGAGAGACCTTGGAAGATGGCTAGTGACTTTTTTTTCCAATTGAGAAATATTAAAGTCATGACACAAGTTGCGGTAATGCCACGCCTGATACAAAGGCAATGCCTTGCCACCCTAGTCTTATGGAACATGGCTTTCAGACCTGAGCTAAGTTTGGAGAATTCATTCTTACATGCATATAGATAAGTAGAAAGAAAAATGTGGTGTTATAGATAAAGCTTTTGTTAGATTGGTAAAAGGGAGATTTTGTGGGTCAATGTGCCCATTTATAGGCTCTAGCAACGACTTACTTTAATGCAGTAATTATACAGGAATGCTTGTTATACCCCTCTATATGCCTGGAAACACCCATTAAAGGGGTTGTTCACTTTGGACAAGACCTGATGGTTAGAAAGGTCAACAAAAAGCTGATCACACAGTGTCTCCCTGCTGGGAACCCAAACAATTACCTGTAATCTATGAGTAAACATTGCAGTAAGTGTTACATTTCCCTGCAGCGCCGCCACAGGGGAACTTAATCATTACACAGTGCCCATTCAAGTCAATGGGTTGTCTGTGTAACCGTAACGCATGAATGTATTGGGTCCTCCAGAGTGAGCGGCGCTCTTTGAAGCCACTCTTCGCTCTTGCAAAGAGATCCTGAACTGAGGATCCCCTATATTAACTCTATTCCCTAATAGGGTATATGAAAATGGGTTTTCTAAACTAAAAAAATCCTTGAAGTCTAATTCCTAATAAATTTAAATGCTGCATATTTTTTTGATAATGTTTTTGCATATGATCATCACCATGTTTTCTTCATTATTAATGATATTTACTGTGACATAATATGGCTGTGTATTATTAGCCATTTTGTACAATCTACATGAAGCTGCGTATATGGCTGTTGTGATGTAAATAAAACTATACAGATAGATAAACCATATGCCATGCAGTGTTTACTTATACAATCTTGCAGTAATTACGGATTTATAAGGAAAATAATATTTGCATTGCTCATTAAGGATGAAATACTCCCCCACAATCTCGATATACTTAACAGATTGTTGAGAATTCTCTATGATACTATTAATGGGTAACTGGTTGTAAAAATTTTTTAAAAAAAGGCATTTATCCCAAAAAAGACTAAATTTATACTAAAAAGCAGAGCTACAGATGGATATACAGATCAAGAAGGCTTAAGGTTCCATCCATTTCCCTATTATAATAATTCAATTGGTTTCCCTCCTCCAGTCAGTGACTCCATGTTCAGTAAAACATATGGCAAGTCCTATTATGTGCAGATATCCTTATAGCTTTGCATATTTCCATGTATAATATGAATTAACACTAATATTTTTGCTTTCTCAGCAAGGATAAAATAATGTATAGGTCTTGGATACTAATAGAACATTGCCCCCTAGTGGCCAAAATATTACTAAAAATTTCAGATTTTTATTGATTATATGAGGTGGCCATGTTTCTAAAAGAGGCTTTTGTTCCTGAACTGTTCCCTACTTTATTTAGATTGTTTTATTTTTCCTGTTGCATATATCCAAACAAGTTTGAAAGAATTATAAAAGCTTTGTGGTCATTAGAGCTTTACTCCTTACCTAGCAAAATCTGGGCGTTATGAATAGCTACAGGGTTGGGAGGTTGGGAGAAATTAAAGGGTAACTTCATATTTCCCAGTAAGCAATAACCTCCTAAGCACCCCCTAGTGGTGGCTGGAGGCAGTCCAACTTTGATCATTTAACTATGTCTATCGTGTGTGTATAGGAACTATTACCCTTTTCTTTTGTATCATCTCAGTATTTCACAGTGTGATCTCTACAGCAGCTCTCTCTCCCTTTACCTGCAAAAAGTCCCAGCACATTCTCATTCACCGTCTGCAGCTGAATGACACCAAACCTTGCCTCTGAAACTAAGGAATTTCCCTCAGTGCCACATCACCTTACACACCAAATAATTAGTACGTTTCTGTCAATAGTATGTAGTCAGCCAACACAAGAAGGGAAGCTGCAGTTTTGATTGACAAGGGGTTGGGATTTTAATTGTCTACGAAAAAAATCTATTTAGAGTTCTCAAGAAGATAATATATTCATATTGATGGACTGCTGACAGTACTGTACAGTACAGTAATGTCCTTCTAATAGTGAACTTTCACAGTTTGCGGATATAGACAGACAGACAAACAAACAAACAAACAAACAAACAAACAAACAAACAAACAAACAAACAGACAGCTAGATATTAGATAGATAGATAGATAGATAGATAGATAGATAGATAGATAGATAGATAGATAGATAGATAGATAGATAGATAGATAGATAGATAGATAGATAGATAGATAGATAGATATACATACACATACCCAGACTGGTCAAGGTGGGATTCCAGCCCAACAGAAATCTTCCACCTAGAATTCTGCAAACACCTTCTCCAAGTCCATCGGAGCACCACAAATAGTGCCTGTCGGGCAGAACTAGGCAGATTCCCACTACACCTCACAATCCAGAAGAGGGCGCTATCATTCTGGGCCCATCTACACAGCAGCAGGCAAAGTTCCTATCACCATAAAGCCCTGCTACACCAAGGGGTCCCAGGTAAACCAGGCCCCCCAGAACATCTCACCCTGACCCGGCCTGAAGAAAATGTCACTCAGCGCGGCCTCACAAAAGCCGAAATCAAGGAGACAATAAACAAAGGCCAAGAGGAGTATATCAGTGACTGGAGGAACGACATAAAGACATCCCAGAAACTGACAATATACCGGAGTCTACAGCGGGAATATAAACTGGCGCCATATCTGGAGAAACTGACAAACCCCAGAGACAGACAGATCCTGAGCCGCTACAGACTGAGCGCCCACAACCTGCTCATCGAATCCGGGCGCCACAGACAGACCTACAAGCCCAGGGAGAGCCGACTGTGCCAACAGTGCGACCAGGAGGCCGTGGAGGATGAGGCCCACTTCCTGCTACACTGCTCGAAATACTCAGCAGTGAGGGACACTCACTTCAGGAAACTCTCTGATCTCTTACCGGACTTCAGCTCCATGGAAGAGGAAGAGAAACTCTACATCCTGCTGGGTGAAGAGGAAACCACAGTGGGCACAGCGGCACAATATGTCACTGCATGCCATAAACTGAGAGAGACATGATATGCCATGGACTTGTATAACCCCGACCCTAGATGTGTCCCTATCCCCCAATCCCTCAGTCCCTATCCCTCATTCCCTTACTTCTTACCTGCTTTGGCAATGCTAATATGTATTTGGTCCTGCCAATAAAGCTTCTTTGAATTGAATTGAATTGATAGATAGATAGATAGATAGATAGATAGATAGATAGATAGATAGATAGATAGATAGATAGATAGATAGATAGATAGATGATAGATAGATAGATAGATAGATAGATAGATAGATAGATAGATAGATAGATAGATAGATAGATAGATAGATAGATAGATATGAGATAGATAGATAGATAGATAGATAGATAGATAGATAGATAGATAGATAGATAGATAGATAGATAGATAGATAGATAGATAGATAGATAGATAGATAGATATGAGATAGATAGATAGATAGATAGATAGATAGATAGATAGATAGATAGATAGATAGATAGATAGATAGATAGATAGATAGATAGATAGATATGAGATTGGGGTGATATTACATCTTCTGCATTAATACCCCGAACAAGTAAAGTTTGCTGTAGCATATTCTTTGTACCCCCACTTCTGGTCTTCTTGAACAGACACCCGAGCATGGAAGAAAGTGGAGCCACTCTTTTCTTTTCAGCACTGGACTGAGCCAGAACAAACCCGTCTTCCAGTTTCTTTGATATCTGTCAGGTTGGATTAGGTCAATTGCTCCTTTTGGCTGTTTTATCACAAACTTCCAACCCGCCAGAAATGCACTATTATACTCAAAAATAATTCAATGCATGTACGACTGATAAAATGTACATTTCCAGCCCAATATGCTGCATTTACCACTTCTATGTGCACCGAAAATGTCCCACAGGAGCCTATTAAGCACTGGCGTAATATTGGAATATAGCTTCATTCCTGCTCATTGTAAATGACCAAAATCAGAAGGTTATTATAGATGTCACCCTTTTCTGAGACAGAGGCACAAATTTACACACAAGGTCCAGTAACACTTCTGACCCCGAGGTCAGCGCTTAGTAAAGTCTCTACTGCCTCCCCCTACATACTTTACACATAGGAATATAGAACTGTATTTTTTCAGTCTTCTTCATAGGGTATTATTAACAACTTGATGGTTTTTGGGGCATAATTCATTTAGTAAATAATACATTTTGTAAATTTATGCCATAAAGATAAAAATTATTCTAATAATATCCTTTATTTACAGATTTAATTATAATAATATCCTTGATTTTAAGGGTATGTTCACGCGCAGTGTTTTCAGACGTAGTTCGGGTGGTTTACGCCTAAAAAAATGGCTCCATTACACCTACAAACATCTGCCCATTGCTTGCAATGGGATTTACGATGTTCTGTTCCCACGAGGCTTAATTTCACGCGTCGCTGTCAAAATACGGCACGTAAAAAGACGACCCGCGAAAAAAGAAGTGCAGGTCACTTTTTGGGTCGTTTTTGGAGGCGTTTTTAATTGACTCCATTGAAAAACAGCTCCAATAACGGCCGTAAAATACGCAGCGAAAAACAGCTCCATATTTTCAGACATTTTTGATCACTGCGTGTGAACATACCCTTCCATATATCGTGACTCCAAAAATAGATTGTAAATGAGCAAAATCTCCAAATTTATGAAACTATGGGGCCATGTAAGAAAAAAAATATGGACGATACTGAGAGAAAAAGCTATAATTCTAAGATAAAATTTCAGATCACAGTGAACACAGACCAGCCCCTGTGCAAGAACTATTTATGGGTCCCATTGTTTCCATCAACTAGTTTGATGAGTGTGGGGTACTACTAAGTATGTACAACCTCCTTCATGGTTCTCCAAAAAATATCTCACTAGTCTGCCAATCCACCAGTTATCAGTCATGGGTGAGAATCATTACTGTAGCCTCTCATGTGCCATCTGAGGGTTAAGTTCACACAGAGATTTTTGCAAAGCAAAAAAAATCTACCTCAAAATTCCTTCAACACTTTTGAGGCAGATTTTGAAATCCATACTTTTTTTACCTTTTTTTTTTTTTACACCTTTTTTGTGTGTTTTTGACACATTTTTTTTAAACAACCCAAATGCAAAATTTGCAGGCATATTTTGATAAAATAACGGGTAAAAATGCTCCAAACAAACTGCCCATTTTTTTTCTCCAAGATAGGATCTATCTCCTATATAAGTGGGAGATTTTTGGCGCAGATTGCAACTCAGTTTCCATGTCAAAATCAGCGTCAAAAAGGGAACTGAGTCTAATAGAGAATAGAAAGAACTAAAATGTTTTCTTTTGAAGTAGCAGTAGGACTTTTGTCTGCAGGGTTGATGTGTAGCTGCACAGGTAGCACAAATGGTATTGTCCTGACGCTGTGTGACATTCAAAGTTTTCCCTGCACAGCAGCGCTCCAGGCCACCGGCGGCACAGGGAACTGCAGCACGCCCCAAATCACTTAAATTGGACCATGCTGCATTTCCCTGCACAGCGGATGGCCGGTAGCACCACTGCTCGAAAAAACAGTGAAGGGGCAGCAGCGCTAAACCAGCGCTGTGGCCCCTTCATTCTCAGGATCAGTTGGAGTCTGCTCACTTTATAAGATGACAATAACCCATTAAGGATATTCATCCTTTTTTTGGTGAAGTTTTTGTTGCTGTTTTTCTTTTTAGCCAAAACTAAGGGTACATTCAAAAGGAGGAGACGTATCAGTCCTTCCTCTATAATTTTTATCTTCCGATGCACTCCTGGCTTTGGCTAAAAACAAACAGCACCAAAAACTGCGAATCCATTCTTAAAAATAACAGGACAGGTATCAAAAACTAAACCAAAACTGCACTGTGTGAACAAGACATTTCCAGGTTAGACAAAAGTGCAGAACTTACAAAAATAATATATTATACGAAGCATTACATAACTGTTACCATGACGATAAGAATGTCGTACGCCAACTGTTTCGTGTCGTTTTGCTGGACATATTGATTTGTCTAAACCGGGAGAAAAGTTAAAGAGAGCAATTCATGGGGCAGCTTAAGAGTTTTCCCCAGCTGATTTCTTGACTTTAAAGTAAGAAAAAAAAAGAAGAAAAAAATAATTACTTTTCAGCCTCTAACCTTTCCAGCAAGTGACTTTGTGATAAATAATCCACAGGTCCCTCTAGTGCAATCCATCAGTTAGAGTTCCTAATTACTTTAGACTCACTTTGAAAACCCTTCCAGTGCCACTCTGAGATAAATAAGAAATGATCGCACACTTCTCACTGGAACCCACATAAAGACTCCAAAAACCCTCCCCCAGGTTCGTCCATCTAAACCAATATTCTCCAAAAATATTCTATATTCATTAAAAGTGTAGATTTAATCCCAACACATACTTGCCATCGGCTGTATATGTTGTCCATGAATTAAGCAGGGCTCAAGGGTGAAATGTATCAAATGTTCTCTGCTAATTGTTCCTGAGAATTAAAAAATAATTTTTTTAAAAAAAATTGTAAATTTGCTTTGCTGCTAATTGAGTCATTATGTTTCTTCCATGTTGAAAGGTAATTTAGACTCTTTTCTTAAAAGGGCAAATCTCATAGCGGTCACTGATATTCTTGATGCCTCCTTAATTTTTAAGCAACTTTTAAGATATTAATTAAAATTGTCAGATCTATATTTTCTTTTTGAAAATGAAATAGTGTTGTTTGTACCACTCAGAAATGATATAATGGCCATGGTAATGGAGATAGTATGTTAGTTTTATGGGCTGTATTGTGTGAAAATAGGGCACTCATAACAAGGTGTAGCTTTACGCTCCTGAGTCCTGATCAGAGGCGTAATGTGAAGCTTTTGGGACCCAATGCAAAATCTCTAATATGGCCCTCGACTATCATGTATAATTAATGATACTGGCCTGCTTTTATTGGGCAGAGACAACTTTTGAGCCCCTTCAGGTTCCAGGCCCTGGGTGCGACCGCAACCACAGCACCCTCTATAGTTAAAATTTTACTAAGCCAGAGTCAGCACCAGGAAAACTTGGGCACATGCCAGGGCCCACTAGGATTGGTGGGCCATAATGACAGAGTAAACATGTTTTATGCTTGTCAAGCCAAGGACAGGGTAGACAGGGTGCCAACAGTAATGCTTTTTGTGTCCGCATTCACCTGGGGCATGGCCTGTCATGCCATAAATGTGATATCAGATATACAGTAGGATCTCTATACACTAGAAATGGAAATGCTCTTTAAATTTTGTCTTAAGTTGCATTGTTAAGGAACGGTCCAAAAAAAAGTAACACATTGAATCTGCCAGCAATTTGGCTCATGCTGAGGGTTGCTGTGAGTCATTTCAGGAGTAGGCTCATGATTTACTGATCCCCTGCCCATCATGTAGGACAGGGATCAAAAAAGAATACGTACCTTAGAAGCCGACCAACTGCTATAGGGCCCTTGGAGAGAGGGGGCCCAGGCCTGTTTGATACCATCTTCCATGTTACTGGGTGGCAAGGACCTGTGTAGGACTCACTTTTGGAGAGGAATCACATTGGTAGCCAACAAGGGGGAGTGAAATTGGTCCAAGAAATATAGAAAAAGTATTGAGGGGAGCCATTGACCAGGGTGGCAAATCCTGGTGTCATTACGGTGGGCCCATTTTGATCTTTGCTATGGGACCCTTCTCTTCTATGTATGTCACTGGCAGAAGAGCAAGATTTTTACAGAAGTAAACCCCAGAAGATGAGGGGTTACAAAGTGGGGGTCCAGCTGTTGATGCAGGTGAGTTGGGGATGGGTGAAAAAGACTCTTACCCTCCGGCTTATTTGTGCTTTTTTTTTTATACCATACCACCTGGAGCAGGTAAGTTTTGGGTTTACATGCACACAGAATCTGACCCTCTTCAAAACCATGAATGTTACCCACTGTCATCCGCTCCTTTGCAAATTGGTGAAAAAAGCCCACAAGGGGCGACTGTTCACCCACTGGCACAGGCACAAAACATCAGCAAAGTTCCCTAGAAACTGTCCTGATGTTACCACCTTCTATAGTAAAGAAAATGATGTATTCAATTATTTCAGTGAATTTACATATACATATTATCTCCGCACATCAAGAAGATTTGTTAAACAGACCATTAATAAAGATAATTAATCAAATGTTATACTCTGGGGTACTGATTAGCAGTAATGAAAAGCTATGCACAAAAATCTAAAATCTCACAATTAGCCCTTTAAATAGCGAAAGATCTAAGACGGTATTTACACTGGCACAATGGTGCATGTCAGGAAATCACCCTGCAGACCACATCTGTAAATGTATACGTAATACCGGACCGACCTCCTGTGAGATACATGAGTGACCACCTCCCCATCTATGTAGAACATATATATATGCCCTCTTTCTCAAAGGGGATTGCTAATAACACACATTTATGGCAATGGGATATACCATAAATGTGTGATAAGATGGGTCCTACCTTTCCAGAGAACAGAGAAAATTGCTGAATGGGCGCACTCCTATGTTTGCATGTCTCCAATGGAGAATGATGGCAGCACCTCTATCCCGGGAACAAGGGAACAGGGCACACCCGCTGTCCATATTTGTGGGCGTTTCCATGGTGGTTTTAACTTGACCCATGACACATTTATGGCATATCAAATGGCAATTTCTTTAATATTTTACTCTGCTTCAGTCATCAAACACATAGTCCAGATCATCATGACCACCAAGGGCTATTATTTGTGAAATTACCCAAATAAATAAACTCCAGCATCAAGTGATCCGCTGTACTATCATCTCCAGTAGTACACTGTTGGACCTCATGGGCTGCGGCTGGGTCCCTGATGTCACAACCTGTACCTGCATGGGGAACCCCTGATCCGTTGGTGGTCCAGACTCCAGGTTGACCTTTAAAAATATAGCAAACTCTTCTGAACTAGGATACAATCATGGAATACTGTTAGGCTTATCACAAAAAATCCTCCATTTAATTTGACCATTCAGAAATTTTTGGAGAAAAGTCTGAGTTTCTGTTTATTTTCTAGTAATTTGAGGTTGCTTTTTTCTAGCAGATATCGTCCACCCCAATAGACAATTGAAGGCTTTGGTAATTTTAGTCATGGCGATAACTGCTTCTTGTGTTTGTACATCAGTGTTATATCCAGCTTGACAGTACATAGTCTTATATATCAACTTAATGGGATGATGAAGAAATGTATAGGGAGATATTGAAGGAGTTGGCCTGCATTTTTTTTTTCTAGAAACAGCACCACTGTTGTCCATGGAAAGTGTCTGGTATTACAGCTCAAGCTCCATTCAAGTCAGTAGGACAGAGCTGCAATCCCAGAAACAGCCCATGGATAAGGGTATGTTCACACACAGTGTTTTCAGACATAATTCGGGCATTTTACGCCTCGAATTACGCCTGAAAAAATGGCTCCATTACGCCTAAAACATCTGCCCATTGTTTGCAATGGGTTTTACGATGTTCTGTTCCCACGAGGTGTCATTTTAGGACGGCGCGTGAAAAGACGCCCGCAAAAAAGAAGTGCATGTCACTTCTTGGGACGTTTTTGGAGCCGTTTTTCATTGACTCCATTGAAAAACAGCTCCAATAACGTCCGTAAAATACGCAGAGAAAAGCGCGAGTAGTTACAAAAACATCTGAAAATCAGAAGCTGTTTTTGCTTGAAAACAGCTCCGTAATTTCAGACGTATTTTGCTAAGCCATGTGAACATACCCTAAGAGGAGCATATTTTTAGGGGAAAAACAGACCCTTTTTCTAATCTCATATAACCTCTTCTGGTAACTATAATATTGTACCAATGGTACCTAGAGTGGTCTGAACATGAAAAGATGTCTTACCAGCTATCTCTGTTGGTAAGATACTTTTTATGTGAATGGCTCATAAAGTTTTTTTTATCAAATTCGAAAATTAGGTTTTCCACAAATGCTTATCAAACAATCAGTAGAGCACACGATAGACTGACACTTCCAGATTTCGGCAGCTCACTTGCCAGCTTTGCTATATAGAGTGAAACAGGTTGTGCAAAATCATCTCATTATCATTAGAGATTCGGGTATTTACTGACAACTCTCTTGTACTGCTGGAAGCCTAGATAAAGCAGGATAGTATAGGTGATGTACACATTAGATGAACTGAAAAAGAATTTTCACTCTGACGCAGTTTTGCAATATATGATATTTATTAATCCATATAATAGGTAGTAACCCAAATAACATTTCGGTCTTTATTCAGACCTTCATCATACACTACAAAATAATATAATATGAAATTAAATAAACATACATATACATAAATTCTATACATCGTACTATATATACATGTCCTCCCAGTCCCAGGAGACAGGGTGAAACCATAACACAGGTATAGCACTACATGTTAACACAGTTTCCAATGTTACACATATTGTTTGCAGTTCTAGTAAATGGTCCTTTCCTCCATACGAAAAAAAAATTGGGATGCCGTGTCCACAATTCTGCCCACTCTATCATATTGTGATCTAGGTAGTGATTTCAGGGTGGTGACAGGGTGAAAGCTGGAATATAATAGGAGGCTATTACGGTCAGCGTCTTTAGTATATAAATCCGTGCTCAGGTGTCCTCGAACGTTTTACAAGTGCATCGAGAAAATTAATGTGTCGTTGGTCTATACGTGCAGAAAATTTAAGTTCTGGTCAGATGGAATTGAGGTAGTGGCAGAACATGTCTAAGGACCCCCTAGGGCCCCCCCCCCCCCATATGCAAAAACATTCAATATATCTTTTCCATGTGACTACATGTTTTTAGAATAGTTCATTAGTGTAAACAAACGTTTACTCGAAGTTTGACATATAACAATTTGCACATGGGAGGGCCACATTGGACCCCATAGCGGTGCCCTGAATGTGCAGAAAGAAATCATCCTGAAAGAGAAAGAAATTCTCTGTAAGGACTAATTTGCGTAGGTCCATTTAAAAGTCAATTGCCCTATAGTCAAGTACTGACCTCCTAAGCATTTTGTCGACTGCTTCAAGACCCTTCCTATACTGAAATTACAGTCAGTAGGATAGATAGGTCCTCCTACACCATTTTGCACCACCTTAAGTACACTTTTCTACTAAAACAGAAATCAGTATATCGGATAAACCCTGTTAACATCATAAATCGACTGACAGATATATTATCTATGTAAAACCGATGCTCTCCCTCATTACCTTTCCCCAATTCATGTGACTTGTTATGGATCCATTTACTAGAACCGCTTGTGTATTGCAAACAATATGTGTAACATTGGAAACTGTGTTAACATGCAGTGCTATACCTGTGTTATTGTTTCACCCTGTCTCCTCCTGGAACTGGGAGGACATGTATATATGGAATGATGTATAAAATGTATGTATATGTATGTTAATTTAATTTCATATTATATTAATTTGTAGTGTCTGATGAAGGTCTGGATAAAGACCGTAATTATATTTGGGTTACTACCTATTATATGGAATAATAAATATCATATTTTGTAAAACTACGTTGGAGTGTGAAGTCTTTGTCAGATTATACAGGCGTGGAAGCCTACTTACGCACCCGAAGGAACAGATTGCTAAAGGATTAGAACACAAAACACATTAGATGAACGTCAGACGAATCCACCGATTTCATCGGGACTGCCCGACTATCTAATGTGTTTGGGGATGTCCTAACGCCAGATGTCAGGGGATAGAAAGATTGGGCATGTTGGATTTCCCAGCAGGAGATAAGCCGCTGACAGAGCTGTCTGTTAGTGGTTTATTCAAGACTCCCCATTGAGAGCACATTCATAATCATCCAATTGTTGGCCGACAGCTATCTAAGATTTCCACCTTAACACTATATACTTTACGCAGGTAAGGCTCTGTATGTATCTCCTCTGCGGCTCCCAGGTCTCGGGGGAGGGGGCTGTATGCCATCACTTCCTAAAGAATTTAATAATCTATGACATATTACAGCTGCCATAAAGCACACAGACTGCTGTACTGTCTATTCAGACAATACAGGAAGAAAGTGTGTGCATCCAATATGGCCGCCTTCAAGGAATGTTTTAAAAATATAAAATAAATAACTACAACATTTAAAAAAAAGAACAAACACATTATTTCTCTTCCATATACTCAAATCTAATAATGAAACTACAATTACATATATGAGACATTCCCTTTAAGGAGGGGAGCATTTTCTATCCTGCATCATTTAGCCCACATTGAAACTACAGTCGGCTGCTGCAGCTTAGCCATCGCCGTGTCAGGGGAGAGCGATGTGTTTGAAACCTCCACAGGAGAATTAATTAAACAAATTTCACTCTGCCAATTGTTTGTTATTTTTGCTGACCTCACCAAGTGGATTAATATTTAATTAGCCTGTAGGAGAAGTGGAAAGCACTTATTAACCTGCTCTGTCAATCTGTCAGGATAGCGGTCTCTGGACAGACGCAGTTAAAGTGAGAGTCCTGGATATTAAATTCACAATTTTGTCATTGATAGTGAAATAGTGATTTTAATATTTGTCTTTTGTGTGCAAATGTAATATTGCAAGTCTAAATTGTTAATAAACAGATTAACATGATGTTCAATGTATTTTCGTCATCTAAAATAAGCCAGTGTGCGTAACATAGCCTTTATAAAATTGTTTAAAGGGTTGTCTCAGGAAGACAACCCATTTCATATGCTTTATTTGGACATATGAATGTCATAGAGGGGGAATCCCTTGTTCTGGACCCCATTGTAAAGCCAGAGTGACCTAGATAACTGGCAACATGGGCAAAAACATAGCAGCTCCCGTAGGCCACAGTAAAACTAGGGATAACAGAATATGAGGAGGACCTGGGTATTATGCTAACAACTAAGCTAAGCGGCAGTACTCAATGTCAAGTAGCAGCTGCAAAAGCAAATATAATTTTTGGAGTATAAAAAGGAGAGGCAAAAACCTGTGAATCCAATGGAATATTACCCCTCTATAAATCCACTGTAAGATTACATTTCGAATATGGGATTCAGTTTTGGCATTGCGTCAAGTATATAAGAGTGCTGGAGAGGAATAAAAGACGGGCGAATAGATTATTAAATAGGATGGGAGGTCTCTCTTATAATAAGAGGCTAGAAAAAGCAGGCTTATTCAGCTTGGAAAAAAGATGTCTTGGAGGTGATCTTACTAATATATATAAATATATGTGTGGTTGTCACGTAGGGTTCGTGGACCCACTGGGCCATACCGCCTTAGCGGTATGGTAGCTGGCCAACAGGGCGCAGGTTAGAGTCTATAGTGCATATAGAGTACCTGCGGCAGCTCGGACAGTAGCAAGGCAGGCTTGGCTGGGACTTGGCAGCAGGTAGACGTCAGGCGTGGAGTAGCAGGATAGGCGTGGTATACAGCACAGCACGGCAACAGCTTAGCACGGCACTAGATGGGGTGCTCTGGGAGCAATCAGCTCAATCTCCCACATGCGTGCGCTCTGGCTCCTTAAGTCTGGACTGAGCTCGCGAGCGCACCGTGGTGGTCACTGTGGAACAGGACGGCCGTATGTGCAGATGTCTCTGGAGAGAAGGGAGTCGACTGGATGGAAGGAGTTCGTGGTCAGCGACCACCGACGTTACAGTGGTCAATACTAAGAACTGGCACATGTTTTATTTTCTCCAAGTACTTTACAAAGGACCATGGGAAATTCATTATATGTGGAGAAAAGGCAATTCAGACATCAATATAGGAAAGGGTTCTATACAGTTAGAGTAGTAAAACTATTGAATGCCCTACCCCAAGAGGTGGTAATGACAGATACTATGTCAGCATTTAAAAAAGGGCCTGATGTTTATTTACTGATGAATGGCATTGAGGGTTACAATGAATCTAGCAATGAATGATGTATAATTGATCGAGAAAGGTTGAACTTGATGGACATGTGCCTTTTTTCATCTTACATAACTATGTGAGAGTGGAGAGACACGGACACTACATACTCCACTGAAGGAAATGTCTGGTTGGAGAAGCAGGACCTACTACATCGTTGGGCCTGCTTCTATGTAAAATGAAGTTATCATCCCCTTTAATGAGAAATCCCTGAAAATAACTCAAAAGAAAAGTATTGCATGATAAAATGCATAGCTGAAAATTATTCTAAAACACTATCATAGGGGTTTTCTGAAAAGAGAAAAAGGGTCAATTTATATTCCATAAACAGCGCCACTGTTGTTCAAGAGCTGTGTGTGAACAAGAGGGAACAAGACTGAGCTCCCTTACCAGAAAATGCCAATGGACAAGCCCTTTAAGGTAGTCATACATTTGTAAATGTCTACTAACACCTAGAGTTGGTGAAACACCTTCCATTCCAAGACCCAATGCTCTGCCGTTGGCATTGCCAACATGGATAGGGACTAATTCTTCCCATTTCTATGAGGAACAGGAAGGATTACATAACTGGATGGAGATTTCAGCCATTTGTAGTATCTTCTTGTTTAATATGGACTTCTTCTGGTGTACAATATCTCACCATACATGGTCCAATTCAATGATCAATCTTTGTACAAGGCCAAAATATTCCACCATTCATAAACAGTCATCTTGATGGTCATCTCATTCATGTAACCTCTATTAATTTATTAATAACTGAAAGAAAGTAGTAAATGTGGATATCTTTGTCATTTTAAACCCCTTGAAGCAGATGAGCCTGATACAATTCAGTTATGGAATCTAATCAGCTTCTGTAACTTGAACTCATTTCTAAAAAGTGGTGGCCAGTGGCATACATAGAGGACGGGGAGCCCCATACTAATCAAGGATTAGGTCTCCCATTCCATTTCATGACTCAAATACAATTTCTACCTCTTTGTTTGCTAACATTGCCTCATCTATGAAGAATTCATCCCTGTCAGGCTCTCACATCCCATTAAAATTTGGACAAGACCATCCTAAAATGGGCCTACTCGCTCCAGGAGCTCCTGCATGGACATCTTGCTTTTAAAAAATACTTCCATAGCCCTTTTGATTGGTTTTGGGGCTGGACATGTTACATGTTATTCCATTTCTACATTCGCTGCATATTGAGTTGCCTCTCCCTTACGTTGCATAGGGCCTTATAGGCTTCCCCAAAATAGGGATCATGTTGTGATTACAACCTTTATTACTACTACTCTGCTAATGGGTCAATGGAATCAGATAAGAACGGCAATAAAATGTTGGTCAGTACAACTATACCCGATAAAAATATGGGATATACTGTGCTCATCAAAGCCAATAATTCAAAACATGGTCGTAGTAAGAGTCAATGCATACGGCATGTTACGGACCCATAGGTAATCTGTGTGCCGCCATATGGTGCCTCTATGAATGCATTCGTATTACGGTATATGGATGGAATATACTATGTACCTCTCTGTGCCTCCATAAAAGATCAGACAGGCACATTATTGGCAGCATATTACGTATCTGTACAACACAGATCTGTAATATGGCTATGTGCATGGACATCTTGCTTTTAAAAAATACTTCCATAGCCCTTTTGATTGGTTTTGGGGCTGGACATGTTACATGTTATTCCATTTCTACATTCGCTGCATATTGAGTTGCCTCTCCCTTACGTTGCATAGGGCCTTATAGGCTTCCCCAAAATAGGGATCATGTTGTGATTACAACCTTTATTACTACTACTCTGCTAATGGGTCAATGGAATCAGATAAGAACGGCAATAAAATGTTGGTCAGTACAACTATACCCGATAAAAATTTGGGATATACTGTGCTCATTAAAGCCAATAATTCAAAACATGGTCGTAGTAAGAGTCAATGCATACGGCATGTTACGGACCCATAGGTAATCTGTGTGCCGCCATATGGTGCCTCTATGAATGCATTCGTATTACGGTATATGGATGGAATATACTATGTACCTCTCTGTGCCTCCATAAAAGATCAGACAGGCACATTATTGGCAGCATATTACGTATCTGTACAACACAGATCTGTAATATGGCTATGTGCATGGACCTTAAGGGTTACATATAACCTACTGTTTGTGTATTGTATTTATATGTTTGCATACTTAGAAAATGTTGCAACCAACTGCGTCTCTGCTGATCATTTGTAAGCGTCTAAAGGAAAAGTGCAATATATAACGTTGGTGACAGGGTAACATTGTTTCAGTACATGTGATATGTTTAGCTGAGGGCTCATGACACTTAGCTGCGTGAAAGCCAATTTGTAAGACATTCAAGGTTACTATGGAAACTTCAAATGATTTACTAAGGTGTTTGAAATTTAATTACATAACATGGATTTTGCCTTGTGAAGTCACATTCAGCGGTTCAAATTAGAAATATTTTCCAACAAAGTATTAGGAGGCTGTGTCTATTGCGATCCGACAAGTATGTACCAAGATCTTACCAAAAATACCAGTTAGGTTGTAGCATTATTAAAATGACACATATGTTTCATGTCTAATAAAATAGTAAAATATTGAACATGCATGATATTCAGGACTACCCTCCAGTCCCACATCGATGTTTCTGCCAATTCTCCTTGTAGTGGCTCACCACCATGGATCCTCTACAGCAGTGGTCCCCAAACTTTTTAGCACCGAGGACCACTTTGATGCAAGAAATTTTTTTCAGGGTGGGACAGGGGACAGGGAGTTTGGCGGGGGTTAGAGTCAGTTCACACATTGCGTAAATACAGCGTATACCTGTATTATAATACCTGTATTATGATGTAGAAAATCCGCAGCATAATACAGTAGCAGCACAGTGGATGAGATAAAACAAGTCTCATCCACACGCTGCATAAATACTGAGTGGAAAAAAGGCTCAGAAATAGAATTTTATTCCGCAGCATGTGAATTGTATTTTCGTAAATGCTGCTTAATTGTTGCAGGTTTTCCCCATTGAATTCAATGGGGAGGTAAATCCACAAAAAAATAGCAGATGGGGTGTAGCTAAAGGCTCATGGGCCCTGGTACAAGAATTCAGCTTGGGGCCCCCTACCCCTCTCCAACATCACCAGACCCCTGCCTGCGCCTATGCCCAGCCACCTTGCCCATCAGTCCCCATGGATGCCCCCACAGTATAATGCCCCCATAGCTGCCTCCTGTGTATAATGCCCCCACTCAGTATAATGCTCCCCATAGCTTCCCCCACACAGTATAATGCTGCATAGTATAATGCTCCCCATAGCTTTCCCATACAATATAATGCTCTCCATAGCTGCCCCCACAGTATAATGCCCCCCATAGCTGCCCCATAGTATAATGCTCCCCATAGCTGCCCCCATAGTATAAGGCCCCCCATACAGTATAAGGCCCCCCCCATACAGTATAGGGCCCCTATTAGCTGCCCCATACAGTAAAATGCTCCCATAGCTGCCACCATATCACAGGACTAAGAAGATTTGTCATTTTCAACCAGTATATTCTTGATTTGTTGGTATGTAACGGCACAGCCCAAGCACATACTGCCTGATATTTTATTATTCGGAAGCCTACAAGAGTCAATAATGGCTTCAGGCATCACGATTACAGGTAAAAATTCACATGGAAAACTATAGTTTTCACCAGTCTATATATTAGGCAATTGCTCATAATGTAAGTCTTCGATAAAAGGCTTCAAGTGAATTTAAAGTGGGGTTTCACCTAAAGTTGGCCCGAAGGGCTCATGTTCCCAAAATGTTCTACTACAGAAAATCTGTTTTGTAATTTCAAGACACTACAGTATACTAAGTGGAAGTGGAATTTCCAGTGTAAATTCCAGCCTGGCACAAGTCACGATGCATGCCCCTTCAGATCATTCATTAAAATTTCTTTAATACAATAGGATTTCACACTCCGTGGAACAAAAATAATTTCCTTACAGCTGGGTGGTCAAGGATGTTTACATACCTGTTCTAGACTCTCCATTTACTTCATCACTATCCTGAGCCATCTGTGCCGGATATTGATGTTGACCCAGTCTTCCAAGTCACTGGAAGGTGAAGAAGTCAGCAAGTTCATGGCCTTGTTTCACAAACTTTACTCAAGTGAATAATACAAGAGATCTCTATATCCTCTGTAGATGTGCATGAGTGCCTGGCACTCCTTCCATGCTAATTGTTTTACGGCAGTATATTATCTCCGATGGGTCATTCCTGAGAAAGTTATTTACAGCTTTGATCATGACTGATGTTGTTTGCAAGCACTTGTATTTAAATATTACAAAAATGTATTTTGTCACCTTTTTTATTCATTTTTTTTTTCCTCCCATTTTCTTTTGTATTATCTAAATTTCCTGGTTTATGCTTTTTTATTGCACCCGATACTTAATGAAAACTCTTAATATTTAAAGGGGACAGACACTAGTGAAGCGCTGTACTACTTTGTCTCCCGACACCTCCTCTTGGCCATGGGTCCTATGGAAAAAGATGAGCTGTGCCAACAGAAGGCAAAGTGGCACATAGCTTTTTTAGTGCAGATTATCGTGGGTCACATCGGTCGGACCCCCGACAATTGGACATTGATGGCATATTCTAGCAATATGTCATCAATGCCTGTCCTGAGACAACGGGACAATTAAATGAATGATTCTCCATCCGACAACCACCATGTTGAACTTCAGTTACTGAGGGTGATGGTGCGCATTTTGAAACCATTGTTTTGGGCACCAACAGAGCTCGTCCCGCTCCTGAGTTATGAGCTCAATTTGAGTTGAATCACAGATAACCTTCTGTAGTTCTCATTATCTTGATATGAGAGATAATTAAGAGTTTAGAACTTTATATGTCGTTATTAGATGCTGACTGATAAGAAATATTTGTAATATTTGCCTCAAATCTTTTATTATTACACACTAAAGTCTATATGTTTCTTGCGTTAATTACCAGCCCCTCTTGGTTGTTACATATTTTGTTTTTGTCCCAAAAAAAAAATTTGGAAAGAGTTAGGCCCCATGCACATGGCAGTAATTTTGATCCACCATTATGGATCCGTAATTACAGATCAAAATACTGATATATTCATTTCTATGGCGCACGGACACCTTTCCGTATATTTATGGGAAGGTGCCCAGGCCGTAGAAAGGATCCACAAAAAATAGGACATGTCCGATTTTTTTAATTTACGGACCATGCTCCCATTCTTTATAGTGGAAGCACGGCCCGCAAATGCGGGTGACTGTCCGCGGCAGTCCACCGCCGTCCGTGATTACAGCTACGGCTGTGTGCAGGGGGCATTAAGGAGATCAATAGACTACTTTATGGGATTGGGATGTGATGCCACAGTTACTGAGTTACTTGAGAACCAGGTGGTCATTGTAGGGGATCACTAAATAAAGCTTGGACATAGCTACAAGATGGCATATACCCAGTACCTCAATAATGGAAATACTGTACTAAGAATAGGGGTCAGTAGATGGTTGGAAAACTTAGACACCCACATTACAGTACCATCAGCTACAGAAAGGTATTATGTGAAGGCATGCTGCTAGATATCTGACACAATGTCACTACCTTGTATCATCAATTTTATCTGACCAGTTTTCTCTAGTTGTTTAATGGGGGCCAGACAACGAGATAGAAGATGTATTTCACAATGGAAGGCATGTAGCTTCTCCAGGGGTGGATGGCTCCATAGAAAAAATAAAATTGGTACTCTCATACTCGCAATCGTTTAGCGGCCAAACCACTCTATTCACCCATGAGGGCCCCTGGCCTGCCCATATATGACTATCCAGGATAACCACATCCAACACTGCAGGACGCGCTAATATTCTCGCTAGAGAATGTGTCTCCCCAATGGTTATATTTACAGAAAAGTAGAACTTGTATGTGAAAATTAGACCCGTTGAGCCGCTCACCACTTATTTACCCTTAAAAAGTCCACCAAGCTGAATTAACCTTCACCATTATTGCAACATATGTTCTTTCCCAATATGTCATCCATCTCCATAGCTATTGTTTTGATTGTATTTTACAGCCTACATTTAAGGAAGAGTAAGTCCCATTATGCTGAGAACAGAGTAATTGTCTTATATATTATACATCATATTATTCATTATATATAAGTGAAATCGCTCACATTGATTTATGTTCCCGCATTGTTGGCCCACACAAAACCAGGAGCCTACAACTCTTCAGGATCTCAATACCGTCATCTATTTATGCCGTATAAGCACAATTATTGCAATTCTGCATTGTTCTATGATGTCCTTTGTCGGTTTCCACTGTTGTATAGAGAACAACTATGTTGTACAAAACATTTTATTCAGCAAAAATATTGGCACAATTGTGTGTAGCGACGACACAATAGTCATAGGTTTCAATTATTAACAGTGCTAAAAATGAAAGAATTACTAATATTGATATAAAATCTCTATTATGTTCTCTTATATTTTTTCATACCATATGGATGAAGAGACACATATAAATTACTACTTATATCAACACTATAAATTTTTGTTTACGATTTTAAATTTTTTAATGACGTTTTTTTATTTATATTTTTTTTTTACAAAAATTTGATTTGTTTCAGTAGATGAGCTGAGGCTTAAAATTGACTTTCAGGTATATTTTATTGCAAGGAAAATCTTTTAGTTATGTACTTTAATTTATACTCACTGTGATATTAAGTAAAAATAAAAAAAAAAAGTTATAAAATATATGTTTTAAATTAATTTTCCATAACGCAGTTATTTGTTAAAACACCAAAACACCAAAACACGTACTAATGTATATTCCTGCTCCTGATTTATTCATGAAGACAATGACAAATATATGCCAATGGGAGATCCATGTATCAACTGAGGGAAAATTGCAAGGGGAAATATATTATTATTATTATTATTATTATAATAAAATATTAATACATAAGCCAAATAAAGATTTACATATTTGATATAATTAATTTATAATTTTACAAATTAATTGTAATATTTTACTTTATTATATTATTGAATGTGCAGCTGTACATAGGCATCCCTGTAGAAGGTACTTGGCATTCTTTGGGCTAATAATAGTCTATGGACACATTCATTTATTTCAATTGCTTACGCTGTATAGCACCTACATAAACCATAGTGCTGTACAGAGATTATCGCCATTTACATTAGTCCCTGATTAGGTTCACAACCTAATTTCCCTATCTCAGACGCACACCAGGGTCAATTTCGTAGGAAGAGAAATGAATCTATTTTGGAGTGCAGAAGAAAACTGGGATACCCGGGGGAAATTCACAAACATGGCGAGAACATTCAAACTTCATGCAGAAGTTTCCCTTTAGATGTATACGTCAGGAAAATTTCGTGGAGTATACACTGAACGTAGAGCCCAAACCTGCCCAGAACAATCTTCCCTATCTCAAAATAACTATTAACTAGATAACTACCAGACAAGATTTATCCAATACATTATGAAGTCAACTGTATATACCATACCATAAAAGCAGACCATGTGGCTGCCGATCAGCCCCTTTAAGAGGGGAGGCCTTGCTGTAGTTGGTCCTATCCTCTTTGCTACTGGGTAGTGAAAACTAGAGAAGGGCGAATCTATTCTACACAAATTGAATTCGGACCAAATTTCCCCAAAGTTTTGGATCCTGTGAGCTGTATTTTTGGGGTTTGTGGCACACGAATCATGGCAAAATAGCCGCCACTTTACTGATAAGAAAAATGATCACATGACCTCAGGCATGGTTTTCCCATAATACATTGCGGGCCAACTTTTCAAAATGCGCCGTGGGTATCCCATACTTTTACCCATACATGTTGCTATCATTTTAACATTTCTAATGCAGGTTTGGCGTTAAAGAGCTTGGAAGGGGTTGGATAAAGTTCTTGAAGTGTTGAACACAATTTTTTAGGACAATCAGGACACTAGCGATTTATTCTGATTGAATCGGATCAGATGATGGCCGATTCAACCGAATCAGACCAGAAATGAATTTCGCAAAATTTGCTGATCTCTAGTGAGAACCTGTGCAGGACTATCCTCTCCAATGGAAGAAATAAGAAATTGGGCAATAGGAGCAAAGGTCATGGAAAAGGCGTGGAGGGGCTCTTCTGTCCTGGGGGGGGGGAAATCTGGCACCATAATAGGGGGCCCATTTTAATCTTTGCTATGGAGCCCCCTTACTTTATGCATGCCACTGGCTGCATATATATTTGACTTGTTAATTGAATGATTTTGTTAATAAGAGCTGGAGAATACAATGGCAGCCCCCTACTATTATATAGTACAGTCCACAATATACATTGCCTCTTCGAAAGGATATAAATAGTTCCCATATGTTTTAATGACCTCTTAGAGGGAAAATAAATGCAACTTATAATTAGAGTTATAATTCGTCTCGAGCTCCTGTACATTTCCCTTCATCACCAGAGATGTAAGAAAATTCTCAATAACATCAGCAATGAACTCTCTATGTAAGTGCTGCCATATGAAATTCACAGATTCATTTTGATTCCACAACTTCTCACTCCATATCCTGTGTATTATTTTATCACTCCCAATAATTTGAATAAAATGCATATTTGTATTCTGTTATGTCCTCCCTCCTGCTTCCCTAACTCTCCGAGCATTATTATATCATGAATTATGGTTATGGCTCCATAGACAGAGGCTTTATTTAACAACACAATCGAAAAATGCGGCAACAGGGTATTAATTATATAAATAGTATATTACTGGAGAGTTTTGTTTTGCGTAGATATTATTGATAGACTCTAATTCCATCAGTTTTGATGAATGTTATGAGGTTCGCCTTGTTTTTTCATACATAAGCTATAGGAAGGTGAAGACATATATTAAAAATCCCCATAATAAAATATTTAAAGGGGGTTTCCCCACAAAACATAAAATTGTCCATATGTTAGTGAATAAAAAATTAGAACAGCAGCCAAAGTTTGGTCATTATTGTATATTCTCTTACAAAGATATTGGCATTTTTTGGTTTTGTTGCGGGGGCCATTTTTTTAAAGTGACAACAGGAAGCGCAGCCACATTGGTTATTACCTTTGAGTTGGCCTCTCAGAAATAGATGGCAAAACGCAATGCTGTTTCTGAGAAGATAATTCACAGGTGACAACTAATATGGCTGCACTTCCAATTGTCACTTTTACAAATGGCCACCTCAACCTAGTAGAAAAATTCCAATATCGCTGTACGTGAATAAAATATAATGACTTAACTTTGCCAGCAGCTCTAACTTCTGATAGACTGAGATATGACGGATTTTTTTACTTTGTCCGCAAATCCACTTTAATAGTAAAATATATATGTTTTATTTTTCAATTAGATTAAAGTCATGAAACTTTCCAGATTCTCTATGGGGTAGAGTTTATCAAGAAAAAGAACATGGCTCCAGAAAAATTGAGAAAATAAATTTCCAATGCTCAGAACTGATCGTTTTAGTATGGCAGACATAACTATTTCCATTAATGATTGACATTTAGGCTAGGGCTACACAGTGACATGGATATACGGTAAAATTATGGCCTTACCGAAACTCGTGGATGACTATTGATGTTATCAGTGAGTCGTGGTAGTCCCATGATTTTATCACGAATTGAGCGCAATGGTGTCATCGTTACATAACTCTTCATTTTCTTGTTGAGTCCCCCATGAGCTAATAACTAATGCTGTGGTGCAGATTGCGCGCATTTAGGCCCATGCACACAACAGCAAAAAACCTCAGTTTTTGCGGACCGCAATTGCGGTCCGCAAAAACGGAGCTATTCACTTTCATTGAACACTGACACCTTTCCGTAGCACTACGGAAGGGTGTCAGTGCCGTGGAAATGTTCCGGGAATTATGGAACATGTCCGTTCTTTCGCATTTTGCGGGCCGTGCTCCCATACTTTGTATGGGAGCACGGCCCGAAAATGCGGCTGTCAGTCAGCGGCCGGCCGTGCCCGCAATGATTGCGGGCACGGTCGTGTGCATGGGGCCTTATAGCTCAGTTCATACGCATGGACAGATACTACATATATCTTAAATTTGGGAACATGGCAGGTCCTCTTTAAAGGAAATGTCTCATGTATTTAATTGTAGTTTCCTTAATTAGGCATCTAAACCTAAAGAAGAAATAATCTGATTATAATTTTTCTAAATGTTATCTCTATCTATTTTTAAAAACGTCCTTGGGCGGCCATATTGGAGGCACACACCTCATTCCTGTATTATCTGTATAGACAGTGCAGCAGGGTGTTTATGATTCCTGGAAGTTGAAATGAATTGAAGTTAATGGACAGAAAAGTGTCAGTAGACTTATACAGTAAGAAGGGATGGAAATACAGCCACCCTACTCAGAGATGAGGGGGTGACAGAGGAGCTGCATACAGAGCCTTATCTGTGTGTATAGTGAAAAGTGTTGCAACTCTGCCTTATCTATGCCTCCAACAGTACATCAGAGCTGCAATAAGTCATTAACCTCCCCTTCTACTTATAATGAGATAACACTGCTGACCTGGTCCCAGTCTATACAGCAAAGCTGACAAGTGAATATCAGACAAATGTAAGCCTATTGCGTGTGCTCTAGTGGCCACTGCAATATTTCATGTTTTTTTATTTATAGATTTTATCAGATACTTGGATTGGACACCTTATGTCTTACAAAATATTCAATAAAGAAGATATTCAACTGTATTTCATGGTTACTGTCAAAAGGTTAGTCCTGACAAATGAAATACATAAATCAGTCTATGGATACATGGTGGCAATTAATCCCTCAGTTGTAGCACTCAAACTCATTATACTAATGTGACATACAGTATTTACCAGAAGAGTCACATTTATCATATGGTTTGTTGAGGGTTAATCATGGGATTACATAGGGTTATAGGAAATACATCAATATAAAGGGAACAGTGCAGAGCCAGTTACTTGTTTTATGAATTGCACCTTGAAATATAATAGAAACAACTGATTACTCTAAACTATGAGATAGTCCCTGTGACTTACGTAAATATATATTTGGGAATGAGTGCCGTCTATCTGGGCAAAAGATGGATTTTTTTCGCTTTTGCCCTAAGTCATAAAACAATGTAAATACTTGTATGTATTTATCATATTTATTTCTATCCCTTCCTCTGCTTCAGCATACAACAGAGAGATAAACGACTTCCATCTGCTACATCACCCATGAAAGAACCCTGCGTAGCTTGTGTACATGAGTTTTTAGACCGTTCAGGTGGCTAATCTGAGGACTGGATACTTATATCTGCCTAATGGAGAAATCCACGGCACCGTGATCACACATAATAGGTCGACAATGCCATAACATTCATGAGCCGGTAGAGGGAAAACCACTGACAGACACACAGGGGCATGGCTTGTTACAGTATAGTTAACAGGGCTCAGTCTTTTAACGAGCCGTGAACCTACAGTAAACAGAGATCTTGAAATCCAAAAGTATATTAGAAAATTGCTTAACTTTTTATTACACAATGAATAAGCTACAACATGTCAACAGGTTGCCATGGGACTCATGAATATAAATACAATAAAGTATATATATATATATATATATATATATATATATAAAAATATATATACAGATATAAAGATGTATATATATATATATATATATATATATATATATATATATATATATATATATATATATATAGTGTCTCTAATAAGCCCTTTATGTGGCTTATCTACTTTCTGCAGACAGCCATGTGACCTAGCAGCTTAGCTCTAATTGTATAATCGCCAACTGAGCCCCCACAATGCATTGCGTTCTGTATGAACGTAGAATAAAACTTCACATAAACAAAGAGCAGTACAAGATATATAATGCAAAGTATCTGCAAAGTTCAACAGTGAAGCGCTGTAAATCTGTTGTGGGAAATTGGAATTTCCCTTTAAAAATAGAAATATCTGCAGATCATTTCATCATTGCTGTTTGACGTCCAGTTTGATGCTTGTCACAATCATTTACACTGACTGATATTGTGGAGAAGATGTCCTGTCCCGGGCTCTGTACGGCTGATTAAACAACCATAAAACTGCACTGAACAGGCCGGATTTTTATTAAAAACCATCCTGCCATCATTTCAATATTGTGTGCTTAGGAATATGAAATTCACTGTATATGATGGTTGAAATGACGCTTGCAGTTAATGTGATATGATAGAAGCAAATGTCAATAATCTTCTCCTATGACCTCTGCAGATTTCATTACATGAAAAAATCTATTTTTCAATATGGTTTAAGTGTGTAATTTAGATTTTTATAACAGATGATTCTCATTGCTTATGTATAGATTCACAATATGTTTTATGTTATTGAAAATTATCTCTAACATATATGATGCTCAGAACTATAGGGAAGCATCTACGACAACTCGAGTAACTCATCCATCTATCTATCTATCTATCTATCTATCTATCTATCTATCTATCTATCTATCTATCTATCTATCTATCTATCTATCTATCTATCTATCTATCTATCTATCTATCTATCTGTCTGTCTGTCTGTCTGTCTGTCTGTCTGTCTGTCTGTCTGTCTATCTATCTATCTATCTATCTATCTATCTATCTATCTATCTATCTATCTATCTATCTATCTATCTATCATCTAATATCTATCTATCTATCTATCTATCTATCTATCTATCTATCTATCTATCTATCTATCTATCTATCTATCTATCTATCTATCTATCTTTCTATCTATCTATCTATCTATCTATCTATCTATCTATCTATCTATCTATCTATCTATCTATCTATCTATCTATCTTTGGCTTGCCAGACTTAATTATTCTGAGTGCCCACATCCATCAGCTATACAAAACACATTTATGTTACTTATTTATGACATTATAGACTGGGTTATTTTTGTTGCACACACATGTATATTACCAGGAAGGACTACTAAATTGTTTGTAAAATAACCCAAAAAGTGATGGACACAATCAACAAGTGATTTGCCCTTGAGGTTATCTATTTTGTACTTCATGGACCCCGTTGTGGCTGGGTTTCATTATTGGGTCAGAGCCTGGGCCCAATGTAAGTTCAGCCTGCTCTTCTGTAAGATAGACCAAATCTTCACGTGTGTCCACATGATGATAGTCACGTTTTCATAGCAAATCAAGAACAAAAATTTTTGGTTGTCCTCCCTCTGGAACCCCAGCAATTTTTTATAATTTGTGTGGGGACGGGACCTGGCAGCAAGTGTTTGATTTCCCTGCAGCTCCACCACAGGAGAAATGAAACATTATGCAGTTCTCTCTGTCTGTGTAATGCACGGACATACCGGGTCCTCCAGAGTGAGAGGTGCCTTTTGTCGTTGCTTTCCACTGTTGCTAATAAGTGAGAATCCTAAATTGGCTGACCCCCCTCTATTACCTCAGAATTCGCTAATGTGGTATTTGAAAATTCTACAAATAAATCCAAAGTTTTCCTTTACTGCTGTGGATATGATGTCCCATACCACCAATTTGAAGGAATCAGGAGGACCATGCCCACATTTAGCCTGTCCATTTCTTACCCTGCTTCATGAATGCCATTAGGTACACTCAGCATGCATAGTCATGTATTAAACTCAGGGTAACAGCATGGTATATCTAAAAAGAGGTAGCTCCTCAGTCACAACATGGCCTTGGGACACTAACTTTTTCCGTCTTTGGAGTATCTAAAGGAGAAATGTGTTTTTAAAGTAAATTTTTAACCTGAACATAAACAAGAATGTGGTGGATGTGGGCCTTTGGGTTACAATGTCACAGTGGGCCCAATGTCTACACCACCTTGGACTTGACAAACGTAGAAAATGTTTATCTGGACCACCAGGGGCCCCTGAACCCTGTGGACCCGAGCATCATTTGTTATTGAGTTCTCTGGGAAAGCACCAAAACGAAAACCTGTAGTAGGGGTCATATTGACTGTAGTTTAGCTGCGCCAGAAGTTATATAGACTTAAACTTGAAAGAACAACTCAAGGATTATTATTTACTAGTAATATTTCTATTTTACATAAAAATAAATTTTTAATAAATGAACACTAGACATGCTCTAACATACTACTACTCAGGACCAGCACTAGGTTTGATGGAGTCCTGGACAGTACCTTCTATTCTTCCCCCTATCCCTGTGTTGTACCATATAGTGCCCAAATAATACAATGGTATAGGGAACATATGACATTGACGTAACGTTCCAAAATAACACTGTCCAAACAATAAATTATGGAACGCAGCTGAATTCTGTGGAGCCTACATTGTACAGGTTTGGGCACCAAGTATAGAATCGGGGGCAATTATCGGGGTTAGTGGCGCCCCTTTCAGTGGTGGTAAGTTAGGCAATTGCACAGGGCTCACATCTATAAAGTCAACCCTGCTACTACTACTCTAACATACTTTTTGTTGATTCTATATGTTGAGCTGCGGAATGGGCATTGTGCCTTTCTGAATTGAACCCCATTACCAAAACTCCATGCAATTTCCGTAAATTAGGAATTTTTGATTTGTAACTTATTTTTTTTTATATGCGTTATTGTTAAATCATTTGCTGTTTGTCCTCTATCCACAATCCAGAATTCCATAAACCCAAAAATACTCGAGCCCAAAAAATTTTAATTTTTTTTTTTATATGTCAAGTCAATATCCAGTTTAGTCCAAGAACCATCAGAGGCTGAAAGAAAGGCAAATATTAGAATTTTCAAATGTTTCTAATGAGAACAATGTCATTCGGATGGCTGATTCCATGAAATGCAAATGTATTACACACCTGAGATACTCGCTAATCACACAGCTAATCATTTGGCAGTACGCTTGTGATTTCAATCAGCTCGGATTTTGATTTTTCCGATTAGCGGGATAAAAAGCTGGATCCAGCAGAACATTTTGTAATGTCAGGATGAATGACCTCTAGTACTATACTGATCTGCACTGATGCTTATGTCACAATGCAATAAGCTGTTAGAGCCTTGTCTTAAGCCTAGCATGGGAAGCCCTGCATGCCCGCCAAAGGTTAACCAGTCCTTTAGGTTCCAGACAGATGAATTCAGAGGGTGATTGAAAAAAGCAGTAGAGTGGTACCAAATGCCTCACCTCATTACCAGTTTCTTCAGAGAGGCAGTTACAGAATAACCCAGTTTGATGAGAGGGAATCATGGAGAGTGGTTTTTAAATGGCTAATTATTGTAACTTGCTATCAGAGATTTGTAACCTGAAAAGGTATTGTTAAACTTAGGTTGACAGAAATTATAAAAATGAAATTCACACATTTTACAAATTAACTTAAAAGCTATGGATACCTTTGGGTCTTTTTTTTTTTTTTTTTTTTATAATGAAATGCATATATTTTGTGTTGAAAATAACTTTTGTAATTTACTTTTATTATTAAAAAAAATTCACCGTTTCACTTAGTGTTAATGACCGGCACACCTGAGGAAATGTGAGAAAGGATGTGATTAGCAATGGTCCCTAAGCCAAGGAAAGGAGAGGTGAAAAATAGGAGAGAACTAATAAGCCATGCACACCAAGCAATGTATTACCTGCTCTTCTACTTGACAACATGGTATTTTTAATAATAGAATTAACTTTAATTGTGAAAAATTTGAATTTTTGAAAGTTTATGTTTGGAAGAATTGTCATCGATCTCCCACCAAAAACAGGTATATTTACCTGGGAGTTCGTCTTTGATTGACAGGGTTCCTCTTGATTCCAACTCAAGTTGATTCAGCCTGATGTCTTCCATATCTGCACAAAGAGTATGGGAGGGGTGTTGTGTTAAAACTGGTCATAAGTTGTTTATTTACTCACCAATTCTCATGATATCTCCATGTTCTCAGACTCTACCTGCACTATGAGGATCCCTGTAATTACAAGGAGATTTTCCAACATAGAATGATCTCATTGCCAATGATTGGCAATGTACTGTATAATCCTTCTGATGGATGGTACTTCATAGCTCCTCATACATAGTCTTGGCCTGATCACCATATTGAAAAAAACAACAAACCTATTGAAATCTAAGTCTAGATATTCCTGGCTCTGCAGTATTCAAAAATGCCTATAGGGTTCTTTGGAACCTCCTAAATCTTGTTTTGTTCATCAGGTTCAACATTAAATTTTCGGTGCTTCGGTTGGATTTAACATGGTCTTATTCTATCCCATTTTTGCTAAAGATACCAGATGACCATTTATCTCTAAACAACCATGGTTATCATAGACAGAAACTCCAGGTCAAAAAAATGACAAAAATAAAATGCCTCGTGAGGTCATATTGGTAATGGTTATTGAGAATCCTGTTAAACTTTTAAAGTTAAATTCTATGGACACCTCGTAATTACAGTGATCCTCATAGTGGTGGTAGGGTCTGAGAACATGGAGATATCATGGGTATTGGGGAGAAATTTCACAATTTATGAACAGTTTTAGAACAACCCTTCTCCCATACTCTTTGTACAGATATGGAAGACATCAGGCTAGATCAACTTGAGATGGGATCAAGAGGAACCCTTTCAAACAAAGACAAAGTCCAAGGTAAATATAACTGTTTTTGGTGGGAGATCGATGACATTTCTCCCAAAGATAAACTTTCAAAAATGCAAATTTTTCACAATTCTAAATCAATGAATTTCGTTTCTCCATTTGAAGGTTAGAGGTCAAGTCATTTCTATTATTAAAAATTCCATGTTGTCAGGTAGAAGAGCAGGTAATACATTGCTTGGTGTGCTTGCCTTGTTAGTTCTCTCCTATTTTTCACCTCTCTTCTCCTTTGCTTAGGGACCATTGCTAATCACATCCTTTCTCACATTTCCTCAGGTGGGCTGGTCATTAACTCCTGTTGATTTCGGGAGGTTTAGGTAAATGAGGATATTTGGGAAAGGGAGACTCTATACCTCCTGCTGCCCTAGGAATGAATTACTGTGACTGTTAATGGGTTCATGCCCTTGATGCTCGTAAATCGACTTACTGTGGTCAGGCACTGACAATCTACTTTGATCTGGACTCCTTGCTTTTCTATGAACAGGAAGAGGAAGGGGAGATTTTTCATGGGCTAGTACTCTCCCAAAATTCCAAGTTTTCCACTCTGCTGAAAGTGTAACAGCTTTTTAAAATCAATCAACTGGCCTTTCCCTCTCATCAGCCTGTTTTCACTTCCCAAGCTTCAGACAAACAGCCTGATTATCAACACCTTGTATTGTAATCTGCCCAGGGCTTCCCACCAAGTCCCCATTCTAAGCTTCAATACAGCACTGGGTAACCTTCCCACGTAGGAGTTCATTTGGACCGTGTCCAGCTTTGTTGGTCATTTTGTTATAAATTATGGTTTTATTCACATATAATCTAATTTCATCCGGTGCCAAGGCAGAAAAAAGTGGGTGTTTGATGCCGAAGTGCATTGGAGGCCAAGATTTCTATATTCATGTATATGTACCAGGAATCTTGTCCTTGTAAGTAGATCTTAACTCACGGTCAAAAAATACTTCTGGTGGGTTAGATCCACATATCATATACTACAGGAACTGCTTTTCCATGTTTTAGGTTGACAACCTTTTTCTCTTTTATGAAATTAAATAAACTTGTTTTGTAAGGGTTTTTCAGAGGTATCAAGTGAAGGCATATCGCTAGGATGATCATTCAACTACTGGGATCCCTACAGATTGCTAGAATGTAGGGACTGAATTTCAGTTGAGGTTGAGCTCCAGAAAATGCAGAAAGGGCATAAGCCCTTTCAGTCTAGTGATTGCTGGGGGTCCCTACGGTTGGACTCTCGCCGATCAGCAGGTGACAATAAATCCTAGTGATGTGATGTCATTTCTTATGGCTGGAATATCTCTTAAAGTCAAACATTTTACAGTCAATGGAGGAGTTGCTCTACAAACATGCAGTTGACACATAGCAATGTCAATTTCCAAATTCCTGTATAGAGAAAGAATTTGCTGTAAGCTGCCTCTATTCCCATCCATTGTATTATGTTCCCATTGGGTTTCATCCATTTTTCAATTCAATGCAATTCTATAGACTCAACCATTGTATAACAATTCTATATGTTGAAAGTCGTCCTGTGGCCCAGACTGTAGTCTATATTTTGACACTTTTTTGTTTTATAAAGCATAGACAACTCACCAAAAAGTGAATTAACTCATAAAAGACTGCCCGTATATTAGAGATTGAAAAGTGGAGTTGAAATTAATTGACGCAATCAACAGGTGTTTATTTTTTACTGCAGTCCTGTTGCACTAAGTGGATTTACATGTGGAACATAAATCTCTGGAGACAAGAAGGTGGTAAAATAACAGTTTTAGCACCACTGAATCATAAAACTCTGTCAGCCCTATGTGTAGTGGTGAGCAGCTGTCAGGCCCCAAACAAGAAGCACATTTTTATTTGAAAAGGGGTTTGCAGAAAAAAGCAGAAGTTCAAATAGTAATAGTCCATATAACTATAATAGATCTTCTTGAAAATGGACAAGTGGAGCATAACTGCACCACACTTCACTCCTAACGGATGTGTCACTGATGACTCTTAGATGTAGCAACTGAGGCCTTAATGCTCAATCCAGTCCTTATGTTCACATTAGGGTTACGGACGGGACAGCACGGAAGCCTAATACTATCTACTAATGTTCTTGTCTAAAAACATGTAGGTATTGTAGGATCAAAGGTTACGCTTCTAGTCCCATCCATCATATCTCCAGGTACATTGATGACTTTACATCTGGAATTTTTTTTGTGTTGAGTGTAAAATCACCATTTTTTCAAATCCTAATTTCAAAAATAAATAAGACTTTTTTCCTTTTGTTATTTCCTTATTTTTTTATTTCCTTAATATTTTGTTTTTGCAAATTAAAATGAAAATATTCATGTTATACAAATATCCTCGTACATTTTTTATTTAGATTAACATTAATGTAAATCCATTAAGATAAATCCATTTGATCAAAAATTATTAGTATTACAATAAATCTTTAATTGATAGGTACACTCATGTACTATACTTGACCATACTGTTTGACGAACGCTCGATATTTCACCCAACTGCACCATAAACTTTCATTCTCAGCTCGGCTGAGCATGCATGTTGTATTCATGAGGATACCCCTTTAATGGCAGTGAAACCTCTGATCTAAATTATTTTACCTCTTTAACTGATTATAGACATAAGATATTTGTTGGCACATCCAGACAATTTTGGTAGGATCTACGTCAATGGTTCACTAAATTACTGGCATATTCCACCAGAATTAGCTTGATCTGTCAGTAAATATCTCGTGTCTATGGCCAGATTGAAATCAATACTGATGGATGTGTTAACAAAAGGAGGTGACTCCCTTTGATGTGATATTGGGAACCCCGGGCTATCCCTAGGCAGCTTAGGCACTTTGAACGAATTGTCCTAACATTTACTTATGAATATTATTAAACATAGAATTAATGTTCTAACAAATAGACATTTGTACTTTAGAGTTAAAAAAATAGGAATTAAAATATCAATAAATAAAATGCATTAAAAAAGTATAAATAAAATAAACACATTTATTAAACATATGTCAAATGACAGTGAATGATATATAGATATGTTGAATCCCATAACCATAAAAACCCATACAATAAATGTAACACATTTTTTTTGATAATTAGTGACTGATGCAAAAATTGCACTTCTCCTTCCCTCATAATATAAATTAACCTAAATGTATATGTACTCCAAAATGTCAGCCAAACAAAACCTACAAGATGTCTGGCAAAAAAAACAAGGCCTTATATAGCTACGTCAATATTTTAACTTCATGAATGTGGAGGGGCAAAAATAAAAAATTTGAAAATATATTCTGGTCCTTGAAAGGGTTTTCTCATCTCGGACATTTATGGCACATCCACAGGATATGCCATAAATGTCCAATAGATGCAAGTCCCACATCTGGGACCCACACCTATCTCTAAAACGGAGCCCCTGACCCTCTTCCTACCTTCTGCTGCTGTCATTAGTTTGCGAAAAGTTACATGGCCGGGATTTCTGGAAACAGTCAAGATCGTTGAGCTGTTAACATAACTCCCATGTAAGTGATTGGGAGTTCCGGAAACAGCTTAGTACAGCAAGATATGCTGTTTCCGTAGCTCTCAAGATCCAGAAACAGCGTAGCCTGCTATGTTACGCTGTTTCCGTAACTCGCATTCATATCTATGGAAGTTATGAAAACAGTGCAGCTCAGCATGAGTGGCCAGAGAGCAGCGACAGCAGGACAATATAGAACGGGGTGGGGGGGGGTCAGGGAGCCCCATTCTAGAGATAGGTGCGGATGCCAGTGGTGGGACCTGCATATATCAGACAATTATGGCATATGCTATAAATGTCCGAGATAAGATTACCCCTTTAAGGTAAAAATTGGCTGTGTCCTTAAAGTGACACTCCAGACGAGCATTAAAGGGGTTGTCTCAACAAACCAACCACTGTCCATCCCTCACTCAGAACTCTGCTATGAGCAAGAGCAATGAGCCACTAAAAAGCCCCCACTTAGCCCCAGCATGTATTACATGCTCGGACATTCATTTGAAAAAGCCCCATTTCCTCTACAGTGGCCGCAAAATGTGTGGCGAGCCGCCACATTCCCTGATAACTGACGGTTTCAAAAGTCAGATTCACAGCAATTAGCTGACCACCCCACAGCTTCCTTTCAAAGAGTTGTCTTTTTGAGACAATGTCAAATTGACCCATTATTGGCATAAAGCAAAAAATCACCATAAGTCCTTAATTTTTTCTCTTAAATTGTTGGGTGACTACCAATTTTGCCCCATTACAGCGTCTACAGTGGTCTTCAAACAACTTTCCTAGACCCATGAATGCCAAATCTTCCTAGTTATACAATGGGATAAGTGGACTATATGCGACATAAACCAACACCAGATGGTCTCCATTTTAATTTTTGCAGTGGGACCTCCAACCCCTTCTCTAAGCAACTCTTTACACTGGCAAAGACACATTTCTTTATATGTATTCTGTATATCATCTTTATTGTTAGGCTTGAATTTATAAACCTCATTGATTCCGAATATCAAAAAATCAACATTTAAATGTATTTCTTGTAATTAAATGCAGATATAATTTAAAAATATACAAGAAATTCTCATTGGCCAATAAACCAAAAATATTTACTGTTAGCACACAATGACACTTAATATTATCACGGCTGTATTTTTTCCTTCCTCTGCTACCAAACTGCTTCATTATCCGACCTTAATCTGTATATTATTGGAATCATTATGGCCTCCTTTGATACGTAGCAGCTACTGACACAAGCTTTATAGATAGGCCTTTTTTCCGGCAACATGCTATTTTTGTCACCGTGTAATGTACAGGTTTAAAATTCAAAAGCTATTAAACATGTCCTAAATGATGATGGATAATTATAATGTGTAAGATGCACGGAGAACGAGCGCTCGCAGGGTCCTCTTTTTATTGCGGCACAGTACCTTGCCAAAAGGAGACTGGTGTTTCCATTCATTATGCGTTATGAATAAATATCACAGAGATTCCATCTGACCTTTTATTTTATTTCATTATGAAATATAGCATGATACACAGTGTAATTTTATAGGCAAAACAATGTCAGGATATTAATCCCCGTTTTGTGTTTTGGACCTATAAGATTTACATAGTGAAATGTTTTGTTTTTTTTCCCAGTTCTTTTTGAAGAATCGCGTTACCCTATGTTATCAGTCCATATTTGATAAGAAGCTTTTAATCATTAAAGTCTGGATGGCTACTAAATAGAATGTGCATAATGACTTTACTTTCCATAATTCATTACAATTATACTTCACAGGCACTTGTTCAGCCACCTCAGGGGTGTAATCTAGAAATTCATGTAGGCATTTCAAAATTATAATGTGGTGGAGAGGAGGGAAACTAAACATGAATTTTTCAGTTATAATGGAGAAAGCTGAGTCTAGAATAGCAGAGCTAATGGGGTACAAGCAGCGACTGAGGTCATTTTGTCTCTTCAAGGTCAACTACTAGAATTATCTTTACATTCTGGATGTAATTTCTGGATTTATCTGACTGATTCTGTATCAGATGAGTCATATAGAACAGAAAGGACACGTTAAATTTGAAAGATGAGAAGGTGGTCATCTTAGAAGTTCAAAACCACTTAAAGTGTAAATAAACTTTTAAGAAACTTTTGACATGTCATAGTGACATGTCGGAAGTTTTGATCGGTGGGGGTCCGAGCACTGAGACCCCCACCAATCGCTAAAATGAAGCGGCATAAGCGATCGGGTGAGCGCTGTGTCACTTCGTTTCTGATCGGCTTTCCTGAGAAAGCCAAGCAAGCAGTGTACGGACTTATAGACTTTCTATTGAGCCCGTAAACTGCAACGAGGAAAGTCGATCAGAAACTAAGCGGCCCAGCACTATCCCGAGCTCTTCTGCCACTTTGTTTTAGCGATCGGTGGGGGTCTCATTGCTCGGACCCCCACTGATCAAAACAAAGTTCCTATGTATACTACAATGGCTGTAACCAAAGACTTTACCCAACGGACTACTAAGGGTATGTTCACACGGCAGCGTCCGTAACGGCTGAAATTACGGGGATGTTTTCAGGAGAAAACATCCCCGTAATTTCAGCCGTAACGGCATGTGCAGGCGCTTGAACGCCACGTCCATTACGGACGTAATTGGCGCTGCTTTTCATTGGAGTCAATGAATAACGGCTCCAATTATGCCCCAAGAAGTGACAGGTCACTTCTTTGACGCGGGCGTCTATTTACGCGTCGTCATTTGACAGCGGCGCGTAAATATACGCCTCGTGTGAACAGACAAACGTCAGCCCATTGCTTTCAATGGGCAGATGTTTGTCAACGCTATCGAGGCGCATTTTTCGGACGTAATTTGGGGCAAAAACGCCCGAATTACGTCCGTAATTAGTGTGTGTGAACATACCCTAAGGGACTTATATATTCAGGTCTTTTTTAGTGACAATTTTTTCTTATAGTACATACTCACTCAGAAATGAGTATTTTGAATAAAATGTTCTGTGTATATAGTCAACTGAAGAATAGTATTAAAGTAAATTTAATTTTGGGATCTTGTTCCAATTCATAATTCAACAAAAGTAGGTTCTATAGATAGAAATAGAAGCAGTTCTACAGTCAATGATTAGAAAGTGCAAATAATCATTATGACAGATTTCTTCAAGTGTTTTGTCGACTAGAAAATACAGTACATGTCTTTCTATTTCTATATAGCGTGTGATAGCATTGTATTCTATATGTTTCTTATAAAACTTTGTGTGGTATACCTGTATAGAGATTTAATTATAGTATTGACCCTTCAATGTTTGACGTCACTTAAGAGGTCGTCTCAACCAGAGAATAAAGCCAACCCAGCCACTGACTGATTTATAGGGGTCCATGCAACCACTCATTTCTCTACACCAAAATGTTGTATTACACTATACCCACCCATGTAAACGGGCAATAATGTAATACAGGGTCAAGTCCACCAGAGAAGGAGATGCGCTTCACAATGGCTAACTAAAGTGGTTCAGAGCAGATGACTTACCTCTATGAACTGTATATGCCCTGATAGGGCAACCCCTTTATACAACGCTACCCAGAAACAGACACTGTGGGGAAAATAGTAGCCATCGGCTTCTCCTTCCTGTACATGGTTAACATCCATTTGAAGGCTAATTTTGCACAAAACATTTAAAAAAAAGACAAAGTCAAATATCTAAAGGTTTTCTAAAGTAGAATAATATTAATACAAAACATGACTAAAATTGGACAACCGGACATCTCATCCATTGGTGGCTGTTGAACACATTATTCATAACCACGGTCATTAATATATTGTTCCTCCCTTTAGTCTCAACTGAAAATGCCTTTTTCTAGATTTTGAAAATGCCAGTAGTATTTTGCATTAATTCAGTCACAAGGACTTGGTTGCTGATGTTGGGTTATTAAGGCTGGCTCGTAATTGGCATTCAATTTATCTCAAAGATGTTTCATAGGTGTGAGGTCAAGGTTCTGTGCTAGACCATTTATTCCACACGAAACGTGGCAAATTCCAATTTTATTCACTCCACTGTGCATTAGAGCATTGTCCTACTAAAACAAAAATGGTTATTTCCCTCGAACTTTTGCCGAAAACTTGAAGGCATACAATTCTCTTAAATGTCATTGCATGCTGTAGCGATAAGATCTCCATTCTCTGGAATTAAAGGGCCAAATAATACCCAGATCATTATTTCTCGACCATCAAACTTTCGAGTTGGTATTATACATTTTGACAAGACAGAGTTGATCTGGCATAAGCCAATTAGTCCTTGGACTGCAGGATGGTGACTCATGATTTATCACATCAGTGGATGAGTTGCCATTACTTAAAGGGGTTTTTCCGCAAAACACATGTATCCACAGGACAGGGGATACATGTGTGCTCGCTGGGGGTCCGCCCGCTGATACCCCCAGCGCTGAGGAGAACAGTGGACTGAAAGTCCCCCAAACTGCTCCATGAGGATGGAGCACTGGTGTGCATGCTCGGCCAGTGCTCCAATCATTTCTATGGCACTCCAGGGACCGCTGTCTCCAGCAGCTCCATAGAAATCAAAAGGAGCGCTGGTCAAGCATTTGCACCAGCGCTCCATCCTCATGTAGCACTTCAGGGGACTTTCTGTCCCCCGTTCTCCTCATCGCTGGTGGTCCCAGTGGTCAGACCCCCCAGCGATTACACATGTATCACCTATACTATGGTTAGTGTAACCACTGTTATTGGCAACCAATGTCCTCCATCAGTACTACCATCTCTTACGCTCAATGGCAGATTAAGTAGAATATAGGCCCTGGGCTGTTACCCAAACTTGGGCCCCCCCTTCTCCACCGCCGCCGTTCCGCACCGTAACTATTGTTAACACTACCTTTTTGCGCAAGCATTAACAAATGGTTGTTATTACTCCCCTTATCAAAGGGCTGTGTCCCTACATACTGACAGTCTCCAAACATAGCTGACAGTATCACGCTGTGCTGGGACACATTCATGTGTGTTTACAGTATGTGTCTCTGTGTGTATACGATATGTGTCTCTATGTGTATACAGTATGTGTCTCTGTGTTTGTATGTGTATATTTTACAGTATGTGTGTTTGTGTGTGTGTGTGTGTGTATGTGTCTTCATGTGTTTATGCCTCTTTGTAAAAGTGTGAAAGTGTGTACAATATTAAAGAACAGATAAAATGAAGATATATACCCTGCTACCCCATATATACCCTGCTGCCCCTATATACCCCTATATACCCTGAATAAAATAATACCAATCACTGTGCCCCTGAATATACTTGTGTCAAACACTTTAAAGCACCACACACACCCCCCGTAGAAAGCGCCACACACAGCCCCCTATAGATAGCACGACACAGCCCCATGTAGATAGCGCCACACAGACACTCTGTAGATAGTACCACACAGCCCCCTGTAGATAGCGCCCCACGCCCCCTGTAGATAGTGCCACACCCCTCCTGAAGTCAGCGCCACACAGCCCCCTGTAGACAGCACCACCCCCTTGTAGAAAGCGCCACACAGACCCCCTGTAGAAATTGCCACACAGACCCCCTTTAGATGCACCACCCAACTGTAGTTAGTGCCACACTTACCTTTCCCCATTCCAGCAATGTCCTCTTCTCCAATGATGCAGGCCTGGTCTCTGCTGACCAGGCTGCATCCAGCGGAACGACGCAAGTGGTGAGATCACATCATCGCGCTGACGTTATCGTACCTCCTGCATATAAAAAAAAAAGTTGGGCAAGGGAACCGACGGCTTCCTTGGCTTGCCAGTGATGTCAATTGTATCTGCATCCTTTGGATGAGGATACAATTAATTCCAGGGGCCTTAAGTTTTGTTGTGGTTTTTGCTGCGATTCGCGCCACAGCGTCAAAAAAAATAAGATGTGGTCTTTGAGCAGCCGCCCATAACGGACCTATTGGGATCCGCCACTTCTTACGCTGGGAGGCTGTGCTGGCACTTTTACACCCATGCTGGCACTGACGTTCAGGGCCTACAAAACTGCTGCCACCTACTGCTGACCGAGTTCTTCTACTCACCTGACCTGCCACTGACCCAAACGCAAGCGTGTAACTAGAATTCACACGGCCCAATAGCAAAATGAGATGGGCCCCCACCACCTAGTGACAAGAAATGGAAACAGCAACATAAGTAGCATTAATTAATGGTATGGGTAATAGTGCCATATATCAGAGAATCCACATAAAAGTGCTGGACAACAGAAAGCCACAAACGAGTTATTCTCCCACAAATAGGAACAATGTTCTTACACATGACTGGACCCCTTCAAAATCTGGGCAGCTGCTAGTGACGCCCATGCCTAGACCCAGCTCTACATCCGATACCAGACTAGTAGGTAACTTGCTACCAATCTGGCGTATGACTGTTTGTGTAATTTGCCTGATTGGTGGAATTTCTGGACTTAAAGGATATGTTTTTACCTGTTTTCACATCTGCGTTATGGTTTTCCGTTGTTCTGCTCCATCCTAGAAGCAGGACAATGAAAAAATAGAAGCGCAAGTTTCGTCACATTATGAAAACCAATGGCGACTGACGGCACCCATTGACTTAAAGGGATTTCTCATGTTTCAGTCACGGCGTCCGTCCGTAGTTTTGCCGGACAAAATTAAGCAGCTTGCTGTGCTTTTTTTGCCCAGAAAAAGCAACGGAATCTGCGATGGAGGCTTCTAACGGAGCCTCCGATGCAGATGTGAACAAGCCCTTAGTTATAATTGCATGCTTTGTGTGTTTACAGAAATACTGATGTATCGTATCAGTGGGAATTTATACAAATCTGTTATAGGACTATCGCTTTTTTCTTCCTAGTCAGATCCATACCTAAGGCTAAACAAAAATAATTGCTTTAGGTGAGATCAACTGTTTCAGATAACAGAGTTTTCATTATTTTATTGAAAGCAGCATGTAATCTATTCTACTTTATTTCCTTATGGATTACTAAATCTCTCCACTGGAGCTGCCGCTGCCTCCGTTCCATTGTTAGAAGACATCTCCAATTTCATTTTTTATACAGAAGAGTGACAGGGTCCTTGGGATGATGACATTAGCAGCCTGACAGCTAACGGTTGTACTGTTTTGTCTCTGGGAATAACATGTGAGATGCAAACTGTACTAAAGCACTGACTCGGCACACTCAGGTTTCAAGCAATTGTCTTAAATCCATTCTATTGACTATATTAATTTGTGTAGTTCCTGTATTCGGATTTTGAGCTCAACACTACATGAAACGAAGAGCTGAGTAGAGTTTGTTATTTAATTACAGTTGAAAATCCAATGTCACAGTTTCTTTTAGGCAGACGTGTTGCATGCAAATAACCACTTAAAAGGTCATTGAAAAATGCAAAAACGGTAAATGCTGTGTTGCATATGAACCTAGAAGTGCCAAGATTAAAGGGGTTGTCTTCTTTGGACATTCCCTTTTTGTTAAAAATGCCATCCACATCTGACAGCAAGTGTTCAATTCTCCTGCAGCGCCACCACAGGGGAAATAAAGCATAACATGTTGTCCATTGAAATCAATAGGCTGTCCATGTAATGCACATACATGCTGGGTCCTCCAGAGTGAGAGATAATCTTTGTAGTAGCTCTCTGCTATTATGGACTAATAAGGGACTTCCCTATACTAAGAAACACATAGATAGCAGTAATGGTAGAGATACCGGATCTTAGGGGGCTGTTTTCCCCTGTAAGGGCTCATTTACACTGGCCAATAATCAGGAACGGGCATCCCTAACAACGCTCGTTCGGACTATTATTGGCCCATATAAACAGGGCAGCGATCAGCCGTCAAATGCTTATTCATCAGCTGATCGTATTGTTTATGCAGGTTATAAAATCATCATTGTCGGCAGTACAGATGTAGCCATCTTTATCTTGACTCTTAACACATTACATACACAGTGGCAAAAAACTTTAACTTGACTTTTTCAATGACTTTTGGGTGGGTTTTGTTGTGTGATAGCTGCAAGTTATCAGTCAAGATAAACTTGGCTACATCTGTACATCTTCCCGAGTAAACAGGGGATGTGCTGCCGACAATGATGCAAACTAATTGGGACCGAACGATTGTATTAACGATTGTTCACCCCCATACAGTATAGCATCGGCCCGTGTAAAAGGGCCTCAACAAGTGGAGATTGACTTGTTATATCGTCGATAGGAACTTGTTATTGACAGAAATCTGCCTTTGTAAACCCACCTTAAATCATATGGATGCTCCAGTTACAGTGGAAAAATACAACGTAAAAAAAACTATAAGAAGTCAGACTGTCCCCCAGATATCTCATATATAATGTAAAAATATATAAATATGCAAAAAATGTTACAAAAATGTAAAATACAAATAAAGTAAAAAATATATAAAGTTACAATGCCCCCAGATGTCTTTGTTATATTATGTAAAAAAATATATGAATATGCAAAAAAACTTCAAAGATGTTTAAATACAAATAAAATAAAAAACGAAAAAGTCGGAATGATCCCCAGATGTCTTTATATATAATGTAAATAATAATTAAATACACAAAAAATTGTAAAATAAATTATAATACAAATAAAGTACAACCAAAATATAAAGTGGAAATGTCCCCAGAAAACAATTTATATTTAATATCAAAACAACTGACCCAAAATATGGAACCCATTATATTGCTGTATTTTTTTGGTAAATTTGTCAAATTAAAAATTAAAGGGGGATTCCCATCTTAGTAATATGGCATATCCACAGGATATGCCATACATTTCTGATAGATGCAGGTCCCAGCTTTGGCAAACTCCAGATAGGTGGGGGTCACAGTGGTGGGCATCTTTCAGACATTTCTGGCATATCCTGTGAATATGCCATACATGTCTAAAATAGGAATTACCCTTTAAAGAAAACTTTTTTTTAGCCCCTAATAAAAAATAATAAACTCTTTAAAAAATTTATGCAGGGCTGGATCCCCCCCTCCCCCCCCCCAACGGCAATGTACTTGTCCTGCCAAATTTTAAGAGTGACAATTTCCTACTTAATTCCTATGAACACTGAGATATGTATTTTGGACATTTTGCATACTGATTCACAATTTTTTTTTTCCACCCTAGAAAGAGAAAAGAGGTTTCACCAGAAGGTTAAAGATAAAGTTTTATTCAACAGAGAAGAATGGCAGCTAGAGAAATGAAAGCTTTCATTTGGGTGAAAAAGTGAGGTTATTTTAAATAATATAGCGAAATGCTAATTTAAGACTGTCACTTTTTAATTAACTCTGTATGAATGAGAGCCAGTGCATATCCTGAAGTTGTGACAGATTCTCAATCCTTTAAAGACGTCCTATGAATATCTTTGCTTGTGCATTAATAATATACACAGCTTGATACATGACACAGAAGATATTATTGGAGAATTTATGATCCACACCTAGAACTACATACACCAAAAAAAAAAAAAAAAAAGATAAAACAACATGTCACTAAAGAAATGGGATGAGAGAGTAAATACTTTAATTTTTTCCCATCACATCTTTGAATATATTTCTGCCTATGTCTTGTGTTCATTAGAATGTGTAATTTCATTAAGTCAGTCACTGGAAAAACAAAAGAACATAAAAGGAAACAGATATTTTTCTATTATTTTTAACTTGGGAAAGCGGTCAATTTTGGTTTAATTCAAACTTTATTTACTTTTGCCTTTTATGATAAATTATGATTGTTATTTATTCTGAGGTAATATTGGGGTACCCCTATTCAAGACCCCCTTCTAATAAATAGCCAGAGCCAGATGCGTAACTTAAAGCTCCTAGGCCTCAATGCAAAACCTGAACTAGGGCATCTCACCTACCATATGCCCTTTATCACACTGGTGTCTACCTATGGGGCAGAGGGTCCTTTGGGTCCCCTCAGGCACCAGAGCCGGGTGCGACTGCTACCTTAGCACCCCCTATAACTACACCCCTGGCCAGAGCAGAAAGCAGCTACAAAGAGCGTCTCTTGGAGGACTCAACATGTCCATGCATTACACGGACAGATTAGTGATTTTAATGTACAATGTGTAATGCTTAATTTGCCCTGCGGTGGCGCTGCAGGAAAATTGAGCACTTGCTGACAAGTTCACTAACAGATTACAGCTGATTGCTGGGGGTCTAGCTGATAGCGTGTGCAGAGAGTTATTGTCACGATCTGTGGGTATGTGGACCCACTAGGCCGCACTGCTGTAGCGGGGAAGCAGCTGGCCAAACAACAGTGTACCAAGTCAATATAAAGTCTGAGCACAAGGGTACCTGAAATAGTCCAGACAGTAGCAACGGTTTAGGCACAGATGGGACCTTGGCGGCAGGTGATGCAAAACGTGGCAGATGACACCAGACGTGGTGTAAGTCAGCAGGCGTCATAGACGGCACAAGACGACTCCAACAGTAGAGATAGCACAGGAACAAATATAGCACGGGATACAGGATACAGGCAGCAGGGCACAGGAACACAGGGAACAGGATACGACTGCAGGATAGGACGGCCACATGTGCTGGCATCTCTGGGAAGGAAGATGCCGGCAGGATAAAAGGTCCTCCTTGGGTTCCCAGTTAGCTCATGACAACCGCTGCTTGATGGAAGATCCTCTTGTTTGAGGACTCCCATGGATCTCTGGAATGACAGGGACCAGGTAATTATAACTTTGGTGTGGAATGAGCACCTTCGTTCCAGCATTTTCAGCTTTTTTTCTTGAAGGGTCAGAACTGAAATGTCTTAGAAGATTTTCCCATATATCCTGCCCCCAATATTTTATTCTGTTGATTTTTTTGTTTATTTGTAGTTTTTTATTAATGTTTGTATTCCTATGACTATAAATGAGCCAATCAATTCTACATGCCTTAAATTAATTCCGAATTTTGCAAAGATTTTGGATTCGGCTAATTTCAAAACTTTTGGGGTTCAGAAGACTCATCTATAACCCAGAGTAGTTACTCTTTCACTCTGGAGGACCCAGCATATCCGTCCATTACACGAACAGCTCATTGATATTAATTGGAGCTCTGTAATACTTCATTTCACCTATGGTGGTGCTGCAGGAGACGTGAACACTTCCCACAGAGTTTATAGCTGTTCTGGGGGTCCCAGCGGTCCAGTCATAAGGTTCTGACACTGGAACAAAATAACATACTATATGCAGACACCTTGAGCTGGTTGGGAATATTGTAGACATAGGCACAGCTGCAGCTTTGGTGCTTAGAGGCCGAGGAGGAGGCCCACTCAGGTGCAGGAACCTTGTTCCTTTCTTTTATGGTCTTCTGTCTAGTTTGAATGTTTGGCTTCTTCTTTATGCAGAAGATCTACGATAGGACACTATAATTCACTATGTGCCCTTGGGGGTGTTTCTCTGCTAAGGGCACAGGACTACTTCACCGCATCAATGGGAGAATGGATGGAGCCATGTACCGTCAAATCCTGAGTGACAACCTCCTTCCCTCCACCAGGACATTACAAATGGCTCGTGGCTGGGTCTTCCAACACGACAATGACACAAAACATACAGCCAAGGCAACAAAGGAGTGTCTCAAAAAGAAGCACATTAAGGTCATGGAGTGGCCTAGCCAGTCTCCAGACCTTAATCCCATCGAAAACTTATGGAGGGAGCTGAAGATTCAAGTTGCCAATCGACAGCCTCGAAATCGTAATGATTTACAGATGATCTGCAAAGAGGAGTGGGCCAAAATTCCATCTAACATGTGTGCAAACCTCATCATCAACTACAAAAAACGTCTGACTGCTGTGCTTGCCAACAAGGGTTTTGCCACCAAGTATTAAGTCTTGTTTGCCAAAGGGATCAAATACTTATTTCTCTGTGAACAATGCAAATAAATATATATAATTTTGACTATGTGATTTTCAGTTTTTTTTTTAAATATAATCTATCTCTCACTGGTAAAATTAACCTAGCCTAAAAATTGTAGACTGTTCATGTCTTTGACAGTGGGCAAACTTACAAAATCAGCAAGGGATCAAATACTTATTTCCTTCACTGTATATATATATATATATATATATATATATATATATATATATATATATATATATATTGTATTTCAAGCAGACTTAGCAACTCGTTTTAGTCTTTTCATAAGCTATCTGCAAGCTAGATCACATTTTAGAACATTCATAGTATAGATAAATGTGGAAATCTAATAATATTTACAAATCCATAGGCCTAAAGTAGTGTGAAGATGGAGGAAGACACGGAGGGCTTATTCACACAAACGGGTGTCAAATTGGGAGTGAAGAACTGCTGTTATTCATGGCCAATTTGCATACGTGCGGTACGTGATTTCACAGATCCCTCACAGACTTGAGTCTATTGAGGGATCCGGGGAAAACGGGCAAAAATAGGACATGTCCTTTTTTCTCAGGGGCCATTCACACGGTCCGTAAAAAAAAACCAGCCATGTGAACAGCTCCATAGGCGTACATTGATTTTAATGCAGCCGCATGACGACTGTTTAAAAAAACCGGCCGTTACACGACCGATTATCCCGTTTGTGTGAATACGTTTCCCCAACTTAGAAATAGCTAAACATGTCGACATTTCAGCCAAGCTATAACCCACGCTACAATAACACCCAAGCAATAGTTTTGCTGCTTTTGCAATATAGGCCCGTTCCCATATATCATGTGGGTAAATCAATTTCCTCCGCTTTTATAAAAGCCCACAAGATGGGTACAAATACCCCATACGTTTTATTTACCCATATATGTTCATATTGGGCAGAACATTAACCTTTGAACCCACCTGATATAACGTAGCATGTAACATGGCAGGACTTTTGGCTTTCAAAGACAGTGGTAATGCTGGACACTTCTTTTGCAAAGAAAATAAAATTAAAAGTGCACAAATCCCATTAAATCCATAGGGTCAGTAGTGGCATGAGTTTGTCTCCAGCTAAACGGAACTGAAACTGAGCTTCAGACGTATGTGACCGAGCCCTAAGATGGTTGGAAGTCATGCAGTTTACCTAGATCTGTAGATAAACGTAAAGTTGAAATCTTTTGATATTTAATATAGTCTAAGGCCTCGTGCCCACTTCAGTCTTTTTCTTCAGGGTGCTAGCCATTTTTGACGGCTAGCACCCTGACCCATTCATTTCAATGGGGCCATGCACACTTCAGTTTTTTTGACGGTCCCGTTGCTCCGTTCCGACAAAAGTAGAGCATGTCCTACTTTGGTCCGAGATTCCGTGACCGTGAGGCCCATGCAAGTCAATGGGGTCATCAAAAAAACTGAATGCACACGGAAGGCATCCGTGTGCCATCCGTGTGTGACGGAGCCATTGCCTAGCAACGGCTGGGCGGGCAGAAGTACATTACAGATATATTACACCAATCGGCAGCCACTTGTCTCTATCAATCACTGATAGAGAGAAGAGGCTGCTGATAAAAATATAAAGCAGTTCATACGTACCCCGGTCGTTGTCTTGGTGACGAGTCCCTCTTCTTCCTCCAGTCCGACCTTTCTCTATGACGCGACAGTCCATGTGGCCGCTGCAGCCTGTCATTGGCTGCAGAGGCGGTCACGTGGGATGAAGCATCATCCCTGGAGGCCGGCCTTCTGACGTCATCCAGACTTGTGTGACCGCCACTACAGCCTGTGATTGGCTGCAGCGGTGACATGGGATGAAACGACACCCCAGGAGGCCGGACAGGAGGAAAATGCAGGGAGTTCTGGGTGGGTATGGACTGATTTTTTAAATTTTTTATTTACTTAAAATTGTATTTTGCGAGCGCCGAGCACGGTCATTCTTCAGCGCTAGTCACTGTCCAGGGTGCTGAAAGAGTTACAGCCGATCAGTGCAGCCCATTAACTCTTTCAGCACCCTGTACAGTGACTAGCGCTGAACAACCCTGCTCTTTCAGCACCCTGGACAGTACCATGGTCGGTGCTCGGAAACGGAAACACGGAGTGCACACGGGAGTGCACACGGAAATCACACGGCCGCTAAAACGGGCACACGGATCCATCAAAAACGGGCATGAAAACGGCGATGGAAGTGTGCACAAGGCCTTAGGCCGGGTTCCTACGTAGTATAAATGCTGTGGAATTTCCACAACTGAATTGTGTGCGGAAATTCCGCCTCATTTACAGTAGCAGCAAAGTGGATGAGATTTAGTCAATATCATGCCCACGCTGAGGAAGAAAACCGCAGCGTAAACGTTAAGAAATTGACCTGCGGTGCGGAATTTAATTCTGCAGCATGTCAATTTATGCTGCGTTTCTGTTGATTTTCTGTTGCAGGTTTTTCCCATTGAATTGAATTGGGGTGCAAAACCCACAAGAGAAAGCCAAGTGTTGCGACTTTTGCGGTGTAATCTCAGTGGTTACGCCGCAAAAAAGATTTTTATGCAGCATATCCGACCCGTGGAAACCCGGCCTAAGCGTCCTCTTACATGGCCCAACGTGGGCCGTGTAAACGAGTGCCGATTAAAGATTCAGCTTGTTGATCAGTACTACGATCACTTGTCTCCATACATTTCTATCATGTTGGCAGCTCATAATATTTTAGCAATAATATTTTAGGCTGCATAAACAATACAATCAGCTAATGAACGAGCATCCAAAACGAGCATAAAGTCATCCAAATCTTTCGAGACGCAAGACATCACATAGGTTGAGCGTGAGCTAAAAAGTTAAGAAGACATTGTCTCTGCATATTTTCAGCTGCAGAAAGATTGTTCCTCTCAGTAATTTCTCTTGCAGCTAGCATAACCAAAATCCTAATATAGCTTGATGAATCACCCTCCATCCTTATCTATTATGAATGTGAAAATGGCGCATTATGGGACACCAGCCCAGTTGTAGCATTTTTCGCCTATAAACAAAATCAATTCACTGAAAGCTCCCTGCTTGGAGAGCGTAAACCATTCAAAACCCCTTTATCCGCTGGCTCAACAACTTACACCATCGCCGGCACACATAGCACAACTATCCAGGGAGCCATTTTGCCTGTTAACCTCTTCATTGCTACACAATGTCCCCAGATAATACATCACTACACTTCCCCCATGAGAAGTCTTCTGTGGCCTCCATACTATTTGCTGTGTGATCATTTAAGTTGGTTAATTTTTAATAATGTTGAAATTTTCATTTTAATAATTGAAAAGGCTTATTTATTAGACCATAGCAAGTGGTAATGCCAATTATAGCTGTGCAGTGGGTTACCTGCCAGGCAGGAAAACAGTTTCTTCCAAAAGTAAGGCACATAATGTGAAATACTCTGCTTTGTCACCTGCAAATATTGGACCAAGAAAGCATGTCTCCAAATACATAGCTGTCAGTGAAGGCCAGGGGTGCAGCTAGTGGGGCTGGCGGGGGACATGTGCCTCAGGTGGCGGGTGACAGAAAGGGGCACCAACAAGCCACTTTGCCTTGGACTGGGTATTTATATACAGAGCTAAGGCAGCAAACTGAATAGTGAAGAAAGTCTATGTAATAACTACCGCATTGTGGACCCACTGTGCTACTCAATCTGTATGACTTTGGGCCACCACTAAGGGTTTTGTCTAAGTAGCATCCCCGGTTTTCACCCTTTAACCCCCATACGGGGATCTGGACTTCGCTGCAGGGAGACTATCAGGTTGCTACCTTCTGAGATGGTCCTGGTGTGAGAAGCAGCTGGCTCAATGGACCAGGAGACAATGGTGAAGTACACCGTCGGGTCAGGCACAGGCAGGTGGTACCGCAACAGGCAGGTATAGGTCTCGGGCCACGCATACATAACAGTTAGCGGGTCTCATGCTTGAAGCAGCTGACATGTTGGCAACGGGTAGTAGGCCACAGGCAGCAGGATACAGACTGGTAGCAGGTAGCAGGATACAGATTAGTAGTAGGAAGCAGGATATGGATAGGAACCTTCGCAAGAACAAACTAAGTAAGACTAAAGTTGCTCAGGCACCTAGCCTGGGGCTGAGCGGACTAAAATACAGAAGGGCCTGTGCGCCCAGGCCATTTAAGCAGCTAAGAGGGCCGGCGCATGCACTTTATGGGACTGCTGAACATGTCGAGCAGAGGAGAAGAGCCAGCGGTGAGAAGAGTGCAGGTACCGAGGGGTGCACGAAGCCGTACTCCGGCAGAAGAGCAGAGTAACCTGGCGGCAGTGACCGTGGGTAGGATCGGTACCCGCCGCCAGTGTCACAGTCTAGCTCCAAATTCAGTGAAGCAAATATGTATCTGCAAAGAAGAGGTGGCTCAAATTGCTCTCCATCAGCAAGTCATTGAAACGTAATGCTCTACTGTAATACATCGCAGTCCGGCTGCTTAGATGTTTAGCCAATCAAATTTGATTTAGTAGATACATTTTTGCCATAATGGATACATACTGATATATTTTTGCCTCAATTATGCAATCTGTTGCCCAATGACAAATCGAGTTGCCCATATATTTGTATTTAAAACTCTGGTGGTGGTGTCAGGTCCGTATTTCACACCGAATAACCACCTCTGTAAATTGAAGCTGAAGGCATGCCTGGAAAGAAGTAAACCAGCCAAAGATGTTTGGTACACAGCTTCCCTCAGTCAGCCAGGAGGAAGGCTGAAAACTTTTATTCAGAACAAAGAAACACACAGAAAAAAACCCTCCCTAGGGATGTGGGAGTGCCCAAGCCCCCACCGCTTCTCAGCTGCAAATTCTTCTGTACACTCTTCTTGCATTCCAGGGGAAGGTGTCTTCCATAGGTGTGTCCGACATGAACAAAGAACTTGTTATATATATCAGTATATTACACAAAGAACTGAAATGTATATACATATGTGTGAGGATAATATTTTTCAAACAATATACATGGTAATGATCCCTGACAGTGGTAGCATCACACACTAACAGTGTCGGACTGAGGTTCCTTGGGCCACCAGAGAAGATGATTCTGATACCCTCCTCCATTTATACAGAACATGGGCACGTTCACTTTTTTTATTGCATTATACGGTTTGTAGTTATGATTGTACACACAGGACATATCATCAATCAGGTCTAATAGGGTATTTGTGGGTCAACCCATAAGAAATAGACCCTAGTGGCAAGGAATTGGCCCCAGATTTAGATCCGAAAAGCGTTGTCTTCACTGGACTTTTTGGCCCTGTGGTATAAGGGCCTAGTATTGTGTCTGGGACAACCTGAGGATCCTTCGGTGGGCCCGTCCAATCCTGCACACTATATATTGTGGTTGAAGGTGGACATAAGTACTTGCTTTTGCCCATATCTCATTAATGAAAGCTTTACTAATAGCATAAATAAACATTCCTACGTGAAATAGTGAGGAAAGTATATATTTTTTCCCATAATGCATTAGGGTGAAGCACATATTTTAAATTATTACTACCTTACTTGGAGCTTTGTCCTGTTTTGATTGCAAAGAACTTTGTATGGCCTGCCAATAAGAGTGGGGGAAGGGAAGTGACAGCTATTCTGAATACATTTCTATCCTTGTCGCATTGTCGTGGCAGGTGGGCTCACACAATTTGATCAAAATGTGTGCTAAGAACCTCCCTATTGTAAGTAGATTTAGCAGTAATGCATATTTATTTATATTTAGCGGCTTAAGTGACGTTGGTGTTCGCAGTGTGCTGTCACCATTTTCTAGTGTGCTGTATAAATTTGCTGTCACAGGCGTTCTTGCACCTGTATACACGTTTTGTTTCATTCTGTTGGAATGTGCTGTTCAAACTTTTGTGTTGTTTGTGTTATCTAGCTATCTGTCTGTCTGTCTGTCTGTCTGTCTGTCTGTCTGTCTGTCTATCGTATCTTATCTATCTATCTATCTATCTAAATTTGCAGTCACAGGCGTTCTTGCCCCTGTATACACGTTTTGTTTTATTTTGTTGGAATGTGCTGTTTAAAATTTTGTGTTTGTGTGATCCATATATGTGGGGTTAGTGACTGCTTCCATTTTTTGATCTTGCACTCCTCCTATTCTGCCCTGGGTGATTTTAATTAGTTTAATGCTGGTTCCTACCATCCCCAAGAATATGTAGGTTTAGTCCCAGTTCTGGGTGTATGTGCAGCGTAGGTTCCCACCTCATAGGGGTCGCCTTGTCGTGGCAGGAGGGCTCACACAATTTGATCAAAATGTGCGCTAAGAACCTATTGTAAGTAGATTTAGCAGCAATGCATATTTATTTATATTTAGTGGCTTAGGTGGCATTAGTGTTCGCAGTGTGCTGTCACCATTTTCTTGTGTGCTAGATAAATAGATAGATAGATAGATAGATAGATAGATAGATAGATAGATAGATAGATAGATAGATAGATAGATAGATAGATAAGATAGATAGATAGATAGATAGATAGATAGATAGATAGATAGATAGATAGATAGATAGATAGATAGATAGATAGATAGATAGATAGATAGATAGATAGATAGATAGATAGATAGATAGATAGATAGATAGATAGATAGATGATAGAGAGAGAGAGAGAGAGAGAGAGAGAGAGAGAGAGAGAGAGAGAGAGAGAGAGAGAGAGAGAGAGATAGATAGATAGATAGATAGATAGATAGATAGATAGATAGATAGATAGATAAATAGAACTGGCCTTGGCAGAGAGGGTGCGTCTTCTAGGTAGTGGGGACCTCAGGGCATGTGCCCCTTGTGCCGTCCCTATAATGAGGACATGAAGGGCCTCCTTAGTCTTTTTGTAGCACAAGAGGATGGGCATGGCATAGTACATAGATGCTTTTCATAGTAGTGTGTATTTACACCCTACCTAGGTGCCAGTTATGATTTTGTGCCCACCTTCTATAAAGCCACCTCTAATTGCTCTTGTTTTTCATTTGGTTCTAAGCTCAGCCATTGCGCTCTACCCCTCCCCCCGGGCATTCACACGTTCATTATCGCTCTTTACTGCAGAGTGGTCTTCCGCAGACTCTCTTACCAGCCGCTTTGATAAAAATAGAGCAGCCTTGCAATGGATGCAGTTTTAATTACCAGCATCAAGGCAGTCTCCTCTCTCACCAGGCTGCTTCTCTACTAATTAAAGTGAGGAGGAGTTTATGGAAGAGGACAGAAACTCAGCTTCACTCCCTCATCTATTATTTACAGACAGCAATACAAATAATTTCCAATTTAAACAGCCTGAACTGTCCAACTAACTGGGCAGCGAGCGCCTAATTTGGGAAAGCGAGAGAAGGGACAGGAGGAAATTATTCATAGATTAAAACACAGATCAGAGAAATTAAAAAGAAAATTACAGGCAAAAATTAAACCAGTGGCATATTCTACAGCCTAATATACAAATCTCTATTTTCCAGCCAGAGCCTAAAGATTAAAACCTTAGTCCCTGGAAGTTGTTGTTCAATGCAACATACCATATTATCAGTATCGATCAACGGTACATTGCCGATAATTGCTGATATTTATTGTGCTGCATTTCAAATATTTTGCCCCAAAAGATAATGAATTTATTTTTTCATGGCTATACTTTTTTTTAGACACTTTACAGAAGTATCCCTTCCCCATTAGGGCATATGGGCCTCTTAGAGGGGGTCTCTATTCGAGAACTGAGAGCTGTTAAAGGCTATGTACACCTTTGAAATCGTTTTTTGTGGGTTTTTTTTATTAATAATAATAATAATAATAATAATAATAATAAAGTAAAATCAGTGTGTTTTGTGCAACTTTCTAAATACTTTTTATTAAAAATTGTTTTAACTTTTTGAGATACAGCTGCTCTGTATACAGGATACAAAGCAGGTGCATCGTGCTCTGAGACCTGAATCCGTCACCTCAGAGCCCTGCAATTGTGGGCCAATGCTGTGAAAATCGCCAAGATAGAACTCAAATGCCCATGGTGCTCTTGGTCCATGGTGCAAATGCCTCATGGTCCCTGTTATATGTCCAGGCAAATGATAAATGCCTTGAGTGGTGTAGTTTTCAAAATGGGGTCACTCTCGGGAGTTTCCACTGTACTATGGTGCCTCAGGGGCTCTGCAAATGTGGCATGGCGAACAGCAATAAAGTAAAATCTGAGCTCCAAATGTCAAATGGCGCTCCTTCCTTTCTGAGCCCTGCTATGTGCCCAAACAGCAGTTTATGACCACATATAGGGTATTGCCCTATATATACTCTGGAGATATTGAGTATCACATTTTGGGGTGTCCATTCTCCTATTACCCATTTTAAAAAGGATAAATTGGGAGTGAAATCTAGATATTTTGGGAAAAAATACAATTTTTCATTTTCACTTCCCAATTCTAATAAAATCTAGGAAACACCTGTGGGGTCAAAATGCTTACTACACGCCTAGATGAATGCCCTGAGGGTTGTAGTTTCCAAAATGTAGTCACTTCTGAGCGGTTTCTACTGTACTGGTACCTCAGAAGCTCTGCAATTGCGACATGGCGCCTAAAAACCAATACTGCAAAATCTGCAGGCAAAATAGCGTTCCTGCCGTGTTTCCAAACAGAAGTTTATAACCACATATGGGGTATTCCCGCACTCAGGAGAGATTGCTCTACAAATGTAGCACTTGTAAAAATGAAAAAATTCTGTCATTTAGTAGAAAAAAAATTTGATTTTCATTTACATGGCCTAATTCCAATAAATTCTGCAAAATACCTGTGGGGTCTAAATGCTCACTATACCCCTAGATAGATTCATTGAGGGTTGTACATTCCCAAATGGGGTCACTTTTTTTTTTTTTTTTTTTACTGTTTTGGTCCCGCAGGGATTTTACAAATACGACATGGCACCCAAAAACTGCATAGCACCCAAATTGTGCTTCTTCCTTTCTGAGCCCTGCCGTGTGTCCAAGGAGCAATTATTTAAAAAATATGGGGTATTGCCGTACTCGGGAGAAATTTCTTTACAAATTTTGGGGTGCTTTTTCTTCTTTATTCCTTATTAAAATGAAAAAAATCTGAGCTGAACGACATTTTCTGCTAAAAAAAATTATTTTGATTTTCACTGCCTAATTTCAATATATTTAGCAAAAAAACTGTGGGGTAAAAATGCTCACTATACCCCTAGATAAGTTCCTTGGGGTTGTCGTTTCCAAAAGACCTCTTCAAACCTGACATGGTGCCTAAAATATATTCTAATAAAAAGGAGACCCCAAAATCCACAAGGTGCTCTTTTGCTCATGAGGACTTTGTTTCAGTCCAGTAGTAAACTGGGGCCACATGTGGGATATTTCTAAAACTGCAGAATAAATATTGAGTTGCATTTCTCTGGTAAATTCTTCTGTGTTTCTGAAAAAAATTGATCAAAATGAATTTTCTAAAAAAATAAATTACATTTTTAAATTTCACCTCCACAATGCTGTAATTTCTGTGAAACACCTAAAGGGTTAAGAAACTTTCTGAATGCTGTTTTGAATACTTTGAGAGGTGCAGTTGTTTTAAAATGGGGGGTTTCTAATATATATATATATATATATATATATATATAATATATAAAAAAATAGGTTTAGGAAATGTTTTTGAAAATGTGAGAAATTGCTGCTAAAGTTATAAGCCTCCTAACGTCCTAGAAAAATAATAGGATGTTCAATAAATGATGCAAACATAAAGTGGACATATAGAAAATGTGAACTAGTAACTATTTTGTGTGGTATTACTATCTGTCTTACTAGCAGATACATTTAAATTTATAAAAGTGCTAATTTTGGCAAATTTTGCTGTTTTTGTACAAATAAATATTGAATTTATTGACCAAATTTTTCTACTAACATAAAGTACAATATGTCACGATAAAACATTCTCAGAATCACTTGGATAATTAAAACCATTGAAAAGTTATTACCACATAAAGTAACACATGTCAGATTTGAAAAAAATTGGCTGTGTCTCCGAGGGCCGGGCTTTGGTCAGCTCATTGTCGCAGCTTCTGTCACATGGGAACTACTATCTATCGATCTATTTGTCTGCCTTTCTTTCTCATATCTATCTATCTATCTATCTATCTATCTATCTATCTATCTATCTATCTATCTATCTATCTATCTATCTATCTATCTATCTATCTATCTATCTATCTATCATCTCGTAACGATGTATCTTGTATCTGTCGATGTAGCTCTTAACTATATCTCTATGTATAGTAATATTCTATTAATCCTGTATTAATGGAAGTGAATAGGTGTCAGATTGCCAAATATTCTGGATTATCAGGGAGCCATAAAAACACATTTTTAAAAGATTAGAGAACCTTCAGGAAGAAAGCTCAAAGAATGTTAACACATAATATGCTGGTATCTTGTTTTTAATCACAGGCTGTCTTCTGCTTCTGGGCGTGTGAAAATCCACTATATATATATTGCAGTTTAGTACTTTAAATAGATGACGGATTATCAGATTTTCTGCATTATCAGATGCTGTATCACTAGATTTTGTGGCAGAAACAGAAGTGGACATTTTTTTCATTGGTGCAAATTCACAATTGCAACCAAAACTCTTGTCCCCCTTCTGTATTATCAAAGAGCGTGGCATTAAAGGAGACCCCCTCCCCTGGAGAGCTTACAAGCAGAATATTCTGTGTTTTTGAAATATGTATTTGATCCTAGTGCATGTTCTGTTCAAAGGAGGCCTAGATAAGAGAGAAGGATGCTTTTCTTCTGCTCTCACTTCTCCAGAACCCTTGGGAAAGTTAAACAGGCTCAGATGCTGGACAATATGATAAAGGAGCAGGAGACAAGTGCCTTGTTTTAGGCGAGGGACTCTCTAAGGGTGCAGCCACACTCCAGAGAAGCTGGTCCCAGGCACATGGCCCCAGCTGTCACTGTGAGCGATGAATTACATGCTATAAGAAGGTGTTGACAGGAGCAGCTGGACATCACAAAGTGATGAAAAGAAAGCGAAATTCATTCAGAGTTCAGACAGACTGGCCCACCGGGGGCACAGACAGAGCCCAAAGAAGGATCACTGCTCCACCTTCCGGACAACTGAAGGAATGGCCATGCACACTTCACCCCTTCACTGCCAGAAAGAAATATTCACGTCCGACTAAATCAGAATAATATAAAAGAGGCAATAAATCCTCCAATTAATCCTCCGTTATCATACCGAGCTCGTAGACAAAAACAACACGGTATAAAAACTTTCAACGTGGTACAAAACTATGGACCTTAGCTTTCCTTCACCTGGTACAAAGATTCAGTTTGCTGGCCGAGCCCTGTACTTCAATAACCTGGCATGACAGTGGCGTGATGGCACCTCCTCTGGCATATGCCCCCCCCCCCCCCAGCTATATCCCTCTGTTATACTGGTCGATGAGGCAAATACTGGTTCTATGAGAACTCCTGGTTCTATGTAGTTGGCATCATGGGATGACATCTATACACCGTTGTAGTAGAGTAGACCTAAAGTTGGGTACAGCAAGAAAAATACAGTTATTTTTTATGGCTTTTTGGAGATCACAACTTTTTTTTTTATTTGCTTATATACAAAGCCAACAAATTCTACAGCACTATACACATACATGTTGATTTATTTTATTTCTGTTCCTTATATAATGCCAACATATTCCACAGTGCTGTACATAAGTTGTCAACACTCATTGTCCCCATTGGGACTTACCTATCTGTATATTTTTTCAAGGGTGGGAGGAAACTCATAAAAACACGGGCAGAACATACAAACTCCATGCAGAGGTTAGCCTTGGACAGATTTCAACCCAGAAACCCAGTTCTGCAAGACAACCACTGAGACATTGCGCTACCCTTCTGCTAACATAATTCCCTTAGTCCATAGTCCATGATTTCAGACACACACGATAGGGTCAATTGTATATGAAGCTAACTGTATGTTTTTGGAATGAGGGAGGATACCGGAATACTCTGAGGAAACCCATACAAGTATAAACCCCATGTAGATGAGGCTCTTAGTCAAAGGGTTATGCGGGGACCAAAAATTATTAGCAGTGTACTCATTGCAGTATGGGAGTACACTCACTAATATACATTCCGCTCCCCCGCCGCGCTGATTTTGAGATTTTCATCTATTTTTATAGCGCTTCCGGGGGACCGGAAGTCTAGTTGCACAGCCTTCTATGATGACGATACGACTCTTCATTATGTGACTAGCCCCGCTGTACTCTATGTAATTTATGTACTACTGCTACTGCTTGTACGTAGAGTACAGTGGGGTGGGTCGCATGACGAAGAGTCGTATCATCAACAGTGCAACTAGACCTCCGGTCACCCCGCAGCAATATAATAATCGATGAAAATCTCAGAATCAGTGCGACGGGGAACCGGAATGTATATTAGTATTGTACCCACATACTGCAGTGAGTATACTGCTAATAATTTTTGGTCCCCACATAACCCCTTTATACTATAACCAAGGACCACAACAGTGCTAACTACTGAGCCCTTGCTTGCACATGAGACTATATGATCATTACGTTTCATATGGTGCATAGTTATAATATATAGAATGTTTCAGCAAAATAGCAAGGGGAAAAGCTATGGGTTCCGACATATGTGAGAGTGCAAAGTAACATTTGTCCATTCTTGCACATGTATCTAACACATATACAGCACATAGATGCCCATAGAGTACTGTGTAAGACAGACGCAGCATTGCCAATGCAACTAGGCAGGTCCAAATAACCCTCATTTACTGACAATATCGACTCTGATGGGTTATTATAAGTTAAACGTTCACTAAGTGACTGATGTAAGTCCCACAGATCAGTTGCATCATCTTACAGATACGTCTCTTTGTTCCCTAAAGACTGCAAGGATAAATGTTTTCATTAATTAAACTTGGAATTATCATCTTGAGATTTTAATTGGTTGCCGTGATGATGTCGGGCTGAATAACTCAGATGAAAATTCATAGTCTCAATAGATTGTGTGCATATATTTCCACTGACGGATCAATATGAATGTAGGATCTGCCTTGTGCTGTTGGGGGATCCTGCTCATCTTATAATCTATTATCTAGTATGTGGCTTTTAGTCTACCTGCAGCCTTGCACTTACTAAGATCCTAATGTCCAGATGATTTGCCATACATGAAATACATTGACGTCCCGAGTCCTCCAGAGCGAGAGCTGCTGCTTTTTAGCAGCTCTCCTCTCTGGCTCGTATAAGTGGGTCCCTAGCGAGGAACCCCATCTTTGATGTCTAGATTTTCTAACAGAGCATATGGACAAGGGTTTTCCTGATGGGAGAACCCCTTAAAGTGCAAATGAGTCTCTAAACAAGTCTATAGGGAGGAGCTTGAAAATTTGTACAGAGAAAGCTTTGACCAATCACGTTCATTGTTGGCCACACTTGAATATGAGGAAAAATGACAGGCCAATCGGCATGTAGCAGAAGGTATCAAATTCTTTATTACAAGAGGGCTGGGTAGTGACACAACCCCCCCACTCCTTGAAGGTAAATTTGATGAAGAAAAACAGATGAAGTTCAGGAGCGTCACAACATCATAGAAGGAAATAACCCTTACAAAATGTAAATTATATTTATTATCTCAATCAGTATATCAGTCAAAAATAATTAGTACAAAAACATAAAAAAATGTTTTTTTTGCTAACAGATGTTCTATTTAGAATTATTTTAATGGGAAGCTGCCACAGGGATCAGACTGAAACCCCCAAAGATCAACTGTAATCGAAAAGGAAGCTGCAGCAGCCCACACATTACAGCGGCCACTGCAGGTGAAATGTAGTATTACGTATTGTCCATTCTAATGAAAGGGCAACCATGTAATACATGGTCGAGCCCAGACCACCAGAGTGGTTCCAGTAAGGTTCCGAATGGTGGCCCTCCCTCTATGACATCCATTTCACTTAATTGGGCATATGGACTGGGGTAGTCTTTTTGAGACAACTTTTTCGGCTTTCAGTCCTTGCCCGTTATCAATAGTTGTTGATCAGTTGAGTCATTGCTCCATATGCAAAATGCAATATTAAATTTAGGAAGACCTTGGCCATAGTAAGAGGGATATTGTCAAAGTCTATAGTTTGTATAGGGTACATGTGGAAGCTCAGACAGTAGCAAGGCAGGCTTGGCAGGAACTTGGCAGCAGATGGACGTCAGGTACGGAGAAGCAGAACAGGCGTGGTATACAATGCAGCACAGCACTAGATTAGGATACAAGTAATAAGATACAGGAACAGGAACACTGGGAGCAGGAAACACTAGGGGGCCATATGCAAGACAGACTAGGAATACACAACAAAGCTCAGGCATAGAACTAGGGGGCTGGACCCCTCTTATAGTCCAGAGTACTCACGGGTCAAGGTTCATGAACGAGGTCTGGTGCGCGCGCTGCCCCTTTAAGAGCGGGCACGAGCTGTGGTGAATAGACGCGAGCACTGGTTTCTCTTGAGGAGGTGGCTGGGGCCAGGGCTTGCCGACTCGTGGCTGCGGCTGTCAGGGGGAGAACGGAGCTGACAGCCCGCCGCCACGGACATTACAGATATTAGAAATGGACAAATATTAGTAGAATTTAAACGACATGCTGTTCCTTTCCTGAATCTAAAGTTTTCCTTGGTACCACAAAGTAGAACAAAAATGCCATAGTGGGCCAAGAGGATGCAGATACAAGACTCTCACAGCCGGTAAAGAAGGAATAGGAGTCTAGAATGCCCTTTTGTAACTCAGTTGTCTCACTTTATGACAATGTGTAATTCTTTTAGGACTACCACATGATTATTATTGTCGAAGGGACCAGCTCTTACCGGTCTATGGGTAACTTAGTGATCATATATTTATATTAGTGCCAGCATATATGGAACGGCTACACACCACCAAAAGTAATTAGATAGCAAGCCTGTTTAGATGTTTGTTCAATGAAGCGTTGGGGGACCACGGAAAGCACATTACAAAATTCTCAAGTCTTGTGGTTGTCTATGATCTTTACTGAAAGCACAAAGACAACAGCTGCACAGATGCCCAGAATCCTATTTGGATGCTTTTAAATATTCATAAATATCTCTATAACCACCCCTACTCCTCTATTCCACAAACCTGGCCAAGGACCAAAGACCACAAGCTGTGCACTTATTTCTGCAGGGCTGGTAAATAAAGTGGTTGAAGGAATTGCAATTCCGAGTTGCTCCCTTAAGCTCACCAAACCCCTAGATAATACTAGTTTGCCATTGACAACTATGAGGTTTTGATTTTGGAAATAGATGAGGGAAACAAAGCAACAAAGGGCAATAGTCCATTGTGTGTTCAGTTATCCTCCCAATAATCAGTCGGAAAAAAAAGTCACCTTTTATGAGTAGATGGCTTTGACTAATATTCAGCCGAAGCTTAGAAATTTCATGTGGTTTGATCGGATGTGGTGGGACTGATGAATTTTTCTGGTTATTGCCCTGCCTACAGAAGTAACTTGAAGTTCCTGGGCCTTAAAGGGGTTGTCTAGTTTAGAAAACTCACATTCCAATACCATATTAGGGAATTATCACTTAAAAGAGAAGAGTCCCTTTAAGGATCTCCATTAATAAGACAGAGCAGAGAGCGGCTACAAAAAGTGTCTCTCACTCTGGATGACCTGGCTTGTCCATGCATTACAAAGATAGCCCATTGATGTAAGTGAGAACTGTGTAATGCTTTATTTCTCCTGTGGGGGCACTGTGAAAGAATTGAACACTTACTGACGGATTCCTCCACAGATTACAGCAGATCACTGGGGATCCAAGTATCAGGACATCTTGTGATCAGTTATTCTTCTAACAAAAATGACATCAATGACATCACACTGTATATAGTCATCATAATAACTAAAAATTTAGGTATATTCTGAAATACTTTAATCTAGCAGGAATAATTGATTGTCGAATTTTGATGATAAATAATATACAGTATTCACTCTATACTTATTATTATGCTGTTTTTTTGTTTGTTTTTTATGGTGCGGGACCCTATGGGCCCCCCAGGTTTAGGTCTTGGTGCATTTACAAGTTTTGTACCTCCTATGCTTACTATATGCCATTGGTTAGGCGGTCTACCAGAATTATGGACCTGTATCATTTTATTCTTGGACTAGACAGAGATGCCAGACTGCACAGACAGCTCATTCAATCATTTGGGAATTCATTCCCTGATCTGCTTGTGATCTCCGCGTTCCGAAACAGGTTGCAAAACTGAGGCCTGTGTTGTGCTTTCCTAAAAACTGACAGGTTGTTTAATTATTCTTGTGTCATTAAGTTTTAAACAGTCATATTTTTGCTAATGGAATTACTTAATTTTACAGATTGTCGTGGATTCTTGGAAAGCTCCAGTGGAGACATCGCTCCCTCCATTCGGGAATGTCATTAAAAACGAAGCCGTCACAAATTCTGAGTAAAATATCCGCGGTTGTAAAAATGAGAGCATCAATATTCACTTAAAACTGAATCGTTTATTTATTAACCTATTAGCAAGTTAAAAGTTAATTGTTTGAAGCATGCGCTAATGAGTGTGTTCCAATTAATGCTAAAATGAAAATAAACAAATGGAAGGTTCTAATAACCGTTTACTGCAGATTATTAGGAAACATATTTTTCTTTATTGAATTGAATATGTAAGGGAAAAAAAGTAAAAGGGGGAAATTGTTTCTGTGGCTTAGGAAATTGGTTTCATTGAATGCAAAGGGATTTAAAAAACAAATCAATTATTGTCATCAATTATTGACTTTTGTTGGGTTACAGGTTCGTAACTCCTAGTATTTGAGAATAGATATTTGGTATTTGGTATATTCCATAATATTCAATGTAGATTTAAAAAAAAAAAAATCTTAAAAAGGATTACTACTTTGAATCCCCTAAAGGGGTATTTCAGCCAGAAAAAAATATACTAGCTTCAAAAAGTAAAGCACTTAATAATTGACTGCTGCTATGTAAATCCAGTGCCAGCCCATCAGGGGCCAGAAGTTGTGTAGATCCTACCGTCAGCGTCTCACCTCACCGCACTCTGAGATTTGCTACCCATCTCTAAAGAGACAAAACGTCTCTGTTCAACTTGTAAATGTGACTTGGTTTACAGCTTGCATACAGAAGAAGCGGTAGGCCAAGTCTACCATGTAAACAGTGACACCTCAGTATACCAAAGCATTATTGCCTGTTAGTAATAAACTGACTATTAGGACATGCCAAAGACAAAAAGCCATGGCCATTCTGGGGGCCTTTGTTGGGCCTCCGGCTGCCATGGCAACCAATCGGCTCATGTCAGGTCGCCAATGGAGTGGCAGAGGAAGCCACCTCCCTCTGTACCACTTAGATGTCGTAATCGCCATTGAAAATGACAGCTAAGGAATAAAACTGACGGGATTGGAGTTACTTCGAATCGCGGCCGTTGCAGCAGGATGTTGGCTGTATATTACTCTTGTGCCTGTGCCATCCACTGGACGTACTTTTACGTAACTAATGCGGTGAGGAGGTTACTAATAGGTCTGTTCATAGAGATCTATAATAGCCAAAGGTTGTACAAGGCTCAAAACACGTAAAGGTGCCAAAACACTTTAGATAGCTGTCGGTCAACAACTATTCTTCCCGACTAACATGCACGTTCAGCTTATCTGAGCTTGCCTGTTTATTTCTAAGTGGTCTGGCAGTGGCTTGTCTCCCGCAGGAACAAATGATCTAGTACGTTAAAATCCAACATGCCCAATGAATGTCAGACAAGAGTCGGCCGATACCAACAAAATCAGTGGGTTTGGCCGACTGTTATCTTATATGTAAGGGCAGCTTAAGAAAAAAGTCATCAGATAGCAAATTACTAGTTATTAGCTTAGTAGCTTTGTCGAATAAATTCTGTAAAAGACCAAAACCACTGTCATGTGGTGTAAGTATTTTGGTCAGTATTTACAACAAATATTGTAAGCCACAGTGGTACATAAGCAGAGAAATAGTATAATGGGAAAATTTGCACCGCTTCAACGTTTTGGTTCCACTTCTGGTTGTGGCATAAAAATACTGCCATGTGAAAGTGGCGCTTGTGACATAGTTATAGGGTTTAGCTGGGGAGGGTTAATAGGGGTAATTGAGTGGATCCTTGTGCCACATAAGTGCCACATAAGTGGACAACAATAATGTGATAGTTTAAGGACCTCTTTACACACTTTGTATTTCCGCCCAGGGACTTCCACTATTAATAGTGGACTTTTGATCATTATCCATAATTTTAAAAAAATTGCTGCGTCCCTGATTTTTTTAAAGTATGTTGCCAAAAGACATTTGCTTAGAAGATTGTCACCCACATCAGTCTCTCTGGCCAATGAGGCTCATAATCTAATTTCCATACCTCACAGACAAGGTTCAATTTGAGTTATTTATCCTATCAGTGTGTTTTTGAAGTGTAGGAGGAAACTGTAGTACCTAGAAGTAGCCCTGCGTCAACATGGGGAAAACATAATAACACTGTGCTGCCCCGTAGAGGTCATTGGAGTCTAAAAATATGGATTAATATTTTAGATTCTGCTCGAATTCCCACCAAGGGTCCCAAGTACTACAAGGTTAACCGTTAACTACCACTAACATTAGTTGATCTTTTTGACTTTGTCAGCCATTGTTTTTGGAGAATTCGGTGCTTAACACAACACAAACCTATGATTTACACTTCCAGGGTTGTCAACACCGTCTATGTGTTTATGCTTTGCTATTGCGTTCCAGGTCAAAGTGACTAAGTACGTTAACAGATGATAATTATTTCCTTGCCGTTGTTGTTCAGGATGCACTTTGACTATGTTATATCTCTCACTAAAAAAAAACAGAAACACTGATGTTGGAGGAGACTTTTTCTTTGTGAAATGTGAAGAGGAGTCACCAAGAAATGGACCTAAAACATAAACGTGTGCGCCCGGTTGTCCAGCATAACATAACTAATCACGGATACTGTCATCAATGTCAACACGTTGCCTTTCACCACCTAACTAAGCACATGTGCACCGGTCGCAGCATTAAAAAATGAATCCCGCCGGCCTCATGTCCAAACATTTATCCCTCTGACCTTTGACCAGAGAAGACCACCAGTTGTCCTTCTTTGTATTACTGTGATGACCTCTGGCTAAAGCTATATTCCAGAAGCACAACATTTATGACAATAGAGATGAGAATTTAGATGAGATAAATCCATGGCTCTACCAGAAAATACTGAAAGGCGAAAATGTTTTTTATTCACGTATTATATTTTTGATTCTGGAGTTTTTCGATGACATATTCCTGATGCGTGTATTATATGTATACTCACATGGTGATTATACTACTTATATGCATATGGTAGCCCAGGATAACACTGGTGCCCTGAGTTCAAATCTAACAAAAATATCACTTATATTGAGTTTGTGGTTTCTCGCAATGTTTGTGTTAGTCAGATATTCCAGCTACCACCAATAATTAAAATCTGTTACCATAGAAAATGTCCCATAGTATTTGTGTGAGTAGAGGCTTTAGACAATAATGACATATCCACAGAATATTTCATAAATGCCTGAAAGGTCGAGGTACCACTTCTGGGACCCCCATTGCAGAGGTCCCCAATCCATGTTCTGGAAGATAGGGCGACTGGCAGCAATATCGAGGAGGAGACTATATGGGGAGGTGACCATGTCCTAAATCCTAAAATTTTCTTAGGCCCCATGCGCACGAACGTGCTTTTGCGGCCGAAATTCACCCGAAAATCCACGGGAGAATTGCGGCCCCATTCATTCCTATGGCGCCATTAACACGACCGTGGTTTTCCCCGTCCGTGAATGGCCCCGGAGGTCTGGGCTCATTGAAAATAATGGCCGCGGCCATGTGCACAGCCCGCGATTTGCGGGCGGCTCGCGACTGTCACTCCGTGGCCGGCCGGCCGACCAGGAAATCACAGCACATGGCAACGGTCGTGTGCACGAGGCCTTAGAATATAAGTCCTAATGTTGTCCTCTTGTGTGAAGTATTTCAAAATCCTATAAATAAAATTTTTCGTTATTTTGGTCTGCTACATGGTTAAAAAATGTTGGGTGACCAACACTAATGACATTGCCGAACAGGTGTTGTCACCAAAATCTTTATCATATGGCATATAAATTAGCATTGTTAAGCATCATTACATTTTTCTGCCTCCTAGATGTATTACTTCATTTATAACGGGCCCGAGGGGTCAGAGAAGCTGAGGGGTCATTGGGCTTCATCAAGCACCAGTGCCCGGATGCGACTGCAACCTCTGCACCACTTATAGTTACGGTCCTGCTGCCACTCAATCTCTCCTACTGCTCTTACAACAGTCAGTATTCACTGTAACTCTTGCATTCTATTCATGAATCAGGATTAACAGTGCTATAGGTATTAAGCGTATCTTAAAGAGGCTCTGTCACCAGATTTTGCAACCCCTATCTGCTATTGCAGCAGATAGGCGCTGCAATGTAGATTACAGTAACGTTTTTATTTTTAAAAAACGAGCATTTTTGGCCAAGTTATGACCATTTTTGTATTTATGCAAATGAGGCTTGCAAAAGTCCAAGTGGGCGTGTTTAAAGTAAAAGTCCAACTGGGCGTGTATTATGTGCGTACATCGGGGCGTTTTTACTACTTTTACTAGCTGGGCGTTCTGACGAGAAGTATCATCCACTTCTCTTCAGAACGCCCAGCTTCTGGCAGTGCAGACACACAGCGTGTTCTCGAGAGATCACGCTGTGACGTCACTCACTTCCTGCCCCAGGTCCTGCATCGTGTCGGACGAGCGAGGACACATCGGCACCAGAGGCTACAGTTGATTCTGCAGCAGCATCGGCGTTTGCAGGTAAATCGATGTAGCTACTTACCTGCAAACACTGATGCTGCTGCAGAATCAACTGTAGCCTCTGGTGCCGATGTGGCCGACACGATGCAGGACCTGGGGCAGGAAGTGAGTTACGACACAGCGTGATCTCTCGAGAACACGCTGTGTCTGCACTGCCAGAAGCTGGGCGTTCTGAAGAGAAGTGGATGATACTTCTCGTCAGAACGCCCAGCTAGTAAAAGTAGTAAACACGCCCCGATGTACGCACATAATACACGCCCAGTTGGACTTTTACTTTTAAACACGCCCACTTGGACTTTTGCAAGCCTCATTTGCATAAATACAAAAATGGTCATAACTTGGCCAAAAATGCTCGTTTTTTAAAAATAAAAACGTTACTGTAATCTACATTGCAGCGCCTATCTGCTGCAATAGCAGATAGGGGTTGCAAAATCTGATGACAGCCTCTTTAAAGCTCTTGGGCCCCGATGCAGAATCTGTAACGGTCCCCCACTTTCCATGTTCCATTTAGAATACTGGTGACTTCTTTTATGGCAGAGGGGACCCTAAGAAACCAACTGCGACCTCTGAACCCCTATAGCTACACCCCACTTTGCAGTAATGCCTAGAATTGTAGAAAGATGAGAACATGATTATCTATGGGATGAGTTATTTAATTATGTGTTATTTTTCGTGCTATTTTATTTAATTAATCGGATCTGGTAGGACACACATATGATGTTCTTGACATTGTTGAACAGGACCCAATTTATTTAACCTATCCACATGTGACTTCACTAACAGTGACCAGCGCTCGCCTCCTGCATCTGGCGGTGACACCAATGGTCAGAACGACTCAAGTAAAACATACACAACTTTCACCTGTCAACACAACGCAGAACGGAGCGTTGCCGGTGAACACGTTGTGTTTAGATTAGGCGGCAGAGGATGCAATTATGAATGGTCTATGGAGGCAATCAGTTGTACTCCTCTCAGGTCAGGAGAGGGTCAGGCTTATTATTCATGTGTACCTCTACTGAATAACCAGTAACCACCATTTGTAAGATAATGCAATTGAAAACTCATTTGTAACTTCACAAGAAAAAAATACGGCTGTTATCACCTTATATCTGTTTAATTTTCTATCTTTCGCTAGTAATTAAAATAAGCATTACAGTAATAGAATTGACGTATAGATCAAATTAGACTTAAACCCTTACCTGGCAGGGCACTGCTTTCCAATTACATTAAAACCTGCAGTGTCTGCTACGCAGTCTTTGAACGGAGAATAGTATACTGAATATGAGGCTTTTATGTGTAGAATTATTATTTTAAAGTGTTTTGGTGGTTTTTTTTTTAACACTAAAAATGTAGTACCACAAATGGCCACTAGGATACAGAATAAAGGGGTTATCCAGGAATCGGACTAGAAAAAGATAGCTGCTTTTTTCCAGACCTGTCCATGGGTGTCTGGTATTGCAGTTAATCTCCATTAAAGTGACTGGGGCTGAGCTGCAATACCACATACAACCTGTGGACAGGTGTGGCGCTGTTTTCAGAAGAAATTAGCTATGTTTTTCTAATACTGGGCAACCCCTTTAACACCCCTTACATATGTTATATTTATATTATATAAATTATATGGAAATATATTTGGTATTTTATATAGTATGTACTATTTGTTGAATAGGGCTATACTATAGCAATGGTTCCCAAACTCCTCCAGGTCAGGGAACCCCAAACCTACAAGGCACTCAACTGTGGCACAATCCATACAGATGACATGTCACCAAACCATGGTGGTCAGATTGTCCATACTGATGTCATCTATGTAGACCGCAATTGACCACTGTGACCGTTCATCAGTATGCATATCATATGTACCGCCCCTTTGTATAGGCCATACAAATGAAAACATCCCCCAAACCAATGTCCAGGTAGTGCACGTTACCCCTTCATAAGCCCCTCACACCCCACAAGTAATTCAGATGCCAGACTTTAAACCCCCAAATTATTTTGGTCCCTACAAATTTATTCAGACTCAAAAACTAATTTACACCCCAAAATAATTCAGACCCCAACATTTATTTTATATTTAATAGAAAAAAAAAACAGCTTGCAATATAGGATGAACTTTAGTGTTTTTTTTCTTTTAAAAAAAAAATTAAAAAGTGTTTAGTCTTTTTAAAAACAATTGGCATAATCTGATCTCCTGCTTCACTTCGGAAAACGCAACGTTAAATTATAATATTCTGGCTTCCTACAGCCACCACTAGAGGGAGTTTAGGGGTTTACAGCATATGGATTTAATATTGAGTTAAATGGGAGCTGCATAAATCTATATTTAATGAGCTCCCCCTAGTGGTGACTGCAGGCAGCTTGAAATTTATAATGTAACTCTATGGCAACGCAGAAGATTTGGAGCTCTGTATCGGAGACTATGAGGGGGAATTTAATAAAGCCTTTATGCGGTAAAAAGTAGAAAATGTTGGCGCATGCCATATTTGCGCAATCATTTTCGACTTTTTACTCCTTACGCCTCTTTTTAAAAGTTGCAAGAAAAGTGGGCAGAGTTAGGTGGGAAGGGGTGGTGCTACTGCCAGTCAGACACATTTATTATAACTTTTGCCAGAAATTGGTGTCAATTATAGCGTAAATCTTCGCCTGCTCATCATGCGCCAAGTTTATTAAAAAGGGTGCGCCTCTTAGTAAGTTTGGCGCATTTCACGCTGACATAGTCTAGTTTAATACTGGCAATGAAATTCTCCCTATGTGTAAAGAAGGGGGTAGGGAGACAGACAGGTGAGCCCTAATCTACCCGCCACTCAGGCCCTGCCTACTTGCAACGACCCGCCCTAGGCGACGGGGTACAACTGAGCGACGGTCCCTACACTCAATAGGTGCACGACAGACAAACAGAAAGGGGTAAACAGAAGCCGGGGAAATGGGGAAGTTGCCCACGGGAACACTGTGAGCAACAAGCGAGGTGAACAAGCCGAGTCAAACAAGGAGATGAGCGAGGTACAAAAACGCAGAGCAGAAGAGTGGTCAGTAAAGCCAAGGTCAATAACAAGCAGAGGGTCAGTAGTTCAAGAAGCTGCAGCAGGGCCAGGAAACCAGCAGAGAAGAATCACAAGCAAAGGAGGAACAGGAAAGGCAGGTATAAATAGACAGAGGGCGGGAGCTAGCTCCGTCTGGCCAGGCTGTGATAGGCTCTCCCACTCCTAAGCCTGCCATCCTGGGTGGTGGAAGATGGAGTCAGTCTCACAGACATAGAAGCAGGTGCAGACTGATTACCTATGGGCGTTGACACAGAAGCTGTGTCTGGCAGATCCTTTACACTATGTCTATTAGGTAACGTCTAAATACACGAAATCACCTTATATAGGTGAGTCTGGTATACGACCAGTCCAATAATAGCTGATAATACTAGTTGGTCTTTGTTCGCAGGCTTTTCTTCAGTTCCTTAAACCCACGATTTGTTTAACATAGACTAGCTGGGTTCTTCATTTATCAGAAATTCAATTAGTAGCAATCGTCATTATTAATTTTATTGGAATTATTAGCAGCGAACACTGAAGAATGGAATTCTGAAGCCATTTCTTATGAAGCTGCCTTGGGCTAGGAATGCTTTGTCACCAGGATATTAATGAGATGCCTCAAGGTGCAAATGATATTTTAATAGGTGTTACCTAACGAGACTGCCCCTCATACACAGTCACACATTAACTGGCACGTTTCCCGAAGATTTTACCCCTTGTTACAATCAGTTATTAGAATGTATGAACACTGGCTTTGACACTTTAATAAAGTATCAGCCATCATCAATTTAAGATTTAATAAAAATAAAATTAAAAATGTATTACAATTCGCCGCGTTATGTTTAAAGTACAATTTTCGCAAATTTTTAAATGAGATTTCCTTTTTTCAAAATGATTGCTAGTTCTAAGGGTTGAATGTTGAGAGAGGGCATGGCGTGGAATTATGAGATTGCAAAGACGGTAAAAGAATATGGAATTATGGCAGCTGAACCAGGAGGTGAAATAGAATAATAATTAGATTCGCCAACAAATGTAAAAAGAAAAAGAGAGAGAGAGAGAAAGAAAGAAAGAATAAAAGAAAGAGCAAAAGTTATCAAAAAGGGGTTCTATGATATGGTTTTTACCATTTTCAAGGACTATACATAACTAAAGTCATGTAACTAGTACTGTAGGGTTTATTGAAATGATATAAATACATCATAAACTGTGGCATATAAATCCAAAGCAACTGGCAATTGGACAACCCCTTCTTATAATGAACCCGCCCAAGCGGTTCCAGCTTCTCTAAACCCTAAGTGCCCAAATATGACAACTCCCCTCAACTTTTATAATAAAGAATAAAATCTTGGTATAATCCATATCAGGCAAAAAATGAGATTTCTTTTGATTTTTAAATTCTTCTAGTCTGACAACCAATGGTTCAACTTTTCTAAAAGTCCATCTGAAACACATGATGATCAAAAGGAATTAGTCTTCTGAGCAACAGGAATCAACATCAAAAAATTATATATGCTAAAAATGACCAGAGACTTTCCAGGGGTTATGGAAGTGGGTATTCTGGCCCAGAAAATATATTACAGTCTATGAGAGAAAATACTGTGTTAGGCTGAGTTCACATTACTGTTGGAGCCACTGTCGGCCGTTCCTTCATATTTTACGGGAGGAATAGTGCAGCATGCAGCACTATTTTTCCCGTCAAAATAAAGGACACCATGTTGGAACCCCGACAGACCCCATTAAAGTTGGTGTCAGTCGTGTGGAATAGACGGCACTACCTTCATGGTCGCCATTATAACAGAGGTCTGTCATAGGCTGTATGTTCCTTGAAAACTGGACTGCTCAATGGGATGATCACGCTACCAGTAACTGGTCTTGTAGTTGAGGCCTGGGATATACCATACATGGTCAAAAGTATGTAGGAATACAGGTATCATATATAAAGTTTTTTGGACATCTCATTTTGAAGCAATTGGCCGTAGTTTTGAAGTCCCCTTCTACTCTTCATGTAAAGTTTTCCACTCGATTTTGCAGTATGGCTGTGGAAATTCGCTTTCATTTAGCCATAGAAGAATTAGGGTGTTCATTGAGGTTGAGGTCAGTGCAAAGTTTTTATAGACTTCTTATTTAGCGCTCAGAGCTTTCACTGAAACTAAGAGACCTAGTCAAACCATAAAATGGTCTTCCTCCAATATAACTTATATAAATTGGCAATATACATTCGAGAAAAATGGCCATAATTACCAGGGTAGCAAACATAACAGCTATGGGGCGCAGCATCTAAGGGGCCGATCTCCACTGTAGGGCTGAATTCACACTGGGCGGATACGCTGTGTAAAAGCATGCAGCATATCCACCCTGTGTGCTGTAGGGAATTCCGTGTGAAAACCGCACCAAACTGTGGTGCAGTTTTTCGGCGGGGAAAGTCCGCTGCGAAAAGCTGCAACAATTAGCCGGCCTGTTAGCACCGGTCTCCTGGGATAACGTTATATCCCAGGAAACCGCTGCAACCTGTGATTGGCTGCAGCGGAGTTCACCAGGGATGAAGCGTCATCCCAGGAAGCCAGCCCTCTGACGTCATCCAGGCCGGCCTCCTGGGATGATGTTTCATCCCATGTGACCGCTGCTACAACCTGTGATTGGCTGCAGCGGTCACGTGGGACGACACGTCATCCCAGGAGGCCGCGCTGGAGGAAGAAACACAGACTTTTGGATAAGTATAAGCTTTTTTTTTTCCGAGTTACATTTTTTGCGGCAGAATCGCTGCGAACCTGCCGCAAAAGACGCAACAACTGCTATTTGTTGCGGGATTTACATCCCCATTGAATTCAATGGGGAAAACCCGCAACAAATAAGCAGCGTTTACGCAAATACAATTGACATGCTGCAGAATAAAATCCGCAACGCAGGTCAATTTCCGTTTTTTTCCGCTCAGTATTTACGCAGCGTGTGAATGAGATTTGTTTTATCTCATCCACTTTGCTACTATATTTGCTGCAGATTTTCCGCAACTAATTCCGTTGCCGAAAAACCGCAGTATTTACGCAACGTGTGAACTGACCCGAACAGAGGAATCAGAGGTGATTGGAAGTTAGTGTTACTAAGTTTGCGGTAAAAAGTGAGAAGAGACAGTGAAAAATGGGATGCAGGAGGCCTGGCCAAATAGGAGGAAAAAACATGAACTTTTTATTTCCTGAACTTGCTGCTGATGGTGGTCATGGTGGAATAGAGTCCCTTTCAGTTTACAATTGGGCCTCTTCAACACTTGCTATGAGTCTGTATGACATCTACCCAACCCAGATTCATCCAACAGATGATCTGTCAATGGAAACCCAATCCATAAATTTTCTAAAAATACGTCTGATAGTCACATTGTTTCTAGTGTTGAACATGAAACACAGTTTAGCCCTCCTCTGTTTGATTTTATCAGCCTCCCAGATAGGAGGTTGTTGCATTTAGACAATTCCAGCTCACAATAACATCACTTACAGTTAACCATGAAAACTCTAACAGGGAATGAGCCCTTCAGTATAACCCACTGTATGGAGATGTCTGTCTTAATTTTTTATACTTTTAAGCAATGTGTATGGCTTAAATGGTTGAACATACTTGTAGCGTCCATGGCCGTGGACCATCGTTCCTACTCAGCCCTCGACGGCCGCGGCCATCGATCGGTCAGTGCCGGCCTGCGTCTCCTTCATAGGAGACGCCAGCACTCACCTCCGCTCCACTCTGCCGTCTCCCATAGGGTACGCGCGCACGCTCGTGCCTGGCCTTTAGGGGCCAGCGTGCGCACATGTAAAATGTTCTAATTAGCCCATGATTACCCCGGACTATAAAAAGGGCTCTTCCCTTTCACTCCTTGCCTGAGCATTGTTCGTATTCCTCTGTTAGTCTTGGAAATGGTGCCGTAGTCGTATCCCGTTCCCTGTGTTCCCGTGCCCTGCTACCCGTATGCTGTATTCCCGTGCTGTACTTGTTTTTGTGCCATCTCTAGTGTGGAGTCGCGTTGTGCTGTCTATTATGCCTGCTGTGTTACACCACATCTGGTGTCCTCCGCCACTTCTTGCATCACCTGCTGCCAAAGATCCCATCTATGCCTAGCCGTTACTACTATCTGGACTATCACAGGTACCCTTGTGCTTGGACTATATATATTGACTTGGTACACTGTAGTTTGGCCAGCTGTTATCCCGCTTCGGTGGTGCGGCCCCGTGGGTCCACACATCAACAGATCGTAACAATACTATTAGAGAGGGTGTAAATAATGTCAGACTGGCCAGCTGATCGGTTATTTGAGTCCTCCCATAAGAAATCGACCCTAGTCGCAAGTGATTGGCTCCTAAGTCAACCCTAAATTGGGTTGTTTTCTGCCTGTTCTTTGGGACCTAATATTATGTCAGAACCTGGGCCTACCGGACGATCCTTTGGAACTCTGATGGGCCAGTTAAACCCTATTGTCCAAATATTATTGTCCATGTAATGTATATATATATTAAGAAAACTATCTCTCTAGGGCCACCTATTGGTGTCTACACTGTAAGTCAATGTTGAATCTATTATAGAGTCTTGAAACAGGACTCAGGTTAATAACATCTGTAGACAGAACTGTTTCAGAGTTGTTGCTCCTCATCAGTAGAGTAGGATTCTGGTTGGCTGAATGTCTTCTGACGCAGCTCTTGGAAGGTAGAGATTTTCCTTTCGGAGATCCAGCTGTTAGTCCTAAGGGCAACGCTCCCTGGTGTTGTTCGGCTGTCTTCTTACAAATATTTGACAGCCTATTTAGAAAGAATATTACAATATATCAAAACAAACTCAAGTCAAATTTTTATTGGTTGTAACAAAAATTAAAATAAAAACTGAGGATGAATGAGAGAAGTAAGAGAATGCCGATTCTAGACAACAGAGAGAATACGGTTATATTTAGCTCAGAGAAGGCACCAGCCTATGTGGGGTGGCTCATTTCCTTTCCTCCTAATTACTATAATATGTTGCAGTTTTTGACAACCTGTCTTCTGCAGCGTCTCCTTCTCACAAGCTGCTGCACAGCGAAAAGCTGCAAATTGTAAAATTGTGCAAATAACACTCAAGGCATTTGCATAAAAATTGGTTGCAAAAACCAATTAGCACTTCATTAATAATCAATGAAGTGGCAATTTACACATTGCCCAAAAGCAAATTGTAAATTCAATTTTGCGTATAATTGAGAATTGGGTGCCATTTATATACAGCTGCTTGAAATGACCCGAGCAGCACATATAAGTTTCTAAAAACACAAACTCTTTGCAAAAAAATGTATCCTAGGCAGACACACTACATAACCTGGCGAGATTCTTCCATCGTCTTGTAGATTTATATACAGGCTTAAAACATCACGATCTTAAAGGGAAATGTTATTGTCGTTGTTCTTACATATATTGATGTGCACCTTTCGAGTTGCAGCTGACGTCCTGAGTGACAGAGATCATACAGAAGCAGAGCCACATGACCACAAGCTAGAAGAAAAACCATGCAAATGATATCATTAAAGGGATTGTCCAGGATTAGAAAAACATGGCTGCTTTATTCCAAAAACCATGCCTCCCGGACAGTGGCACACATAGAAAAGAGGGGGCCCCATGCCAAAGATTAAAATGCTCCCGCCATTTAGGTGCCATTTTTTCCCAACCAGGACAGAATGGCCGCTAAGCCCTTTTCATGGGCCTTAGGCCAATTTCCTACCCCCTCTGGAGAGAGGACTCCTGCACAGGTTTTTTCCACCCAGTAACAAATCGTGTAGGACCAACCAGAACTGGGCCCCTCTCTCAAAGGGCCCCATAGCCGTCGCACTGTCTGTCTCTATGGTATGTACTCCCCTACTCCCAGACGTAGTTTATCTAAATTAATGTCTCGGAGACCGCCTGTACATAATTTTTCAGCACACTTTCAAAATCAGTTCCTCACTGTTTTCAAGATCTCTGCTTACAGTAATTGAATGGGCGCATTTTATTTACTTACAGGGCTCTCAATCTGTTCAGGTACATGGCTCGTTACAGCACAGCTATTAGGAAACCTCAACACGTTGCGGTAGCAGCTTGGTCCGTGGCGGATGGATGCACAATTTTTCAGGTAAAGCTGTGGCATTATTGGCAAAATTGTGTGTGCATTCAGCATATCACGCGGGCATGGTTTCGGCTGCGTGAATCTGCCATTTTGTGTGTTCTCATCTTTAGAGAACATTTAGACGTGGCGGATTTGCTGCAGGTTTGCTGTGCGGATTCCGCATTGAAAATCCGCAGCAATTTTCAGCACAATACAAGTGAATGCGATTTTTAAAACCCCATATTCAGCGGAAAGAATCTGCAATGAAAGCAGAGCATGCTGTGGATTTTTGAATTCTTTTGCGGAGAAGCAGATATTGACCTTGGCTATCACCCTTTGCAATACATAGACTGAAACCTGCGGAAAATACGCTGCTAAATCCGCAACAAAACCTGTTTGTAACATATGCAGATTTGGCCAAACATTCAATGCGAATTTCCAGCAATTTTGCGGCATAATCTGGAAAAATGTCCACCATGTCTGAACGTGCCCTTAGGCCAAATACACACCGCAGGTGAATTCCTGGTCGGAAATTTTATGCAGCGTGTGGATGAGATTTGTTAAATCTCATCCACTTTGCTGCCTTTGTATTCTGCTGCGTTTTTTCCATTCACAAATTCCGGGCGGAAAATACGCAGCAATTCCGTTACGTGTGACAAGCCCTAAGAGCAGTATCTTATAACGAGTCACACATCAGTGTGTCCATCCCAAGACCAGGACAAATTATTAGCCCCCGGAAGTAAACAATGAAGGCTCCTATTGGATGACAACAAGCAGAGGTCTTGAAAACAGCAGAGAATTGATAAGGAAACTTGTATAACTTTTTATTTTTGACCCATATTAGCAGGTTATGTAAAATATAAAAAGTAAGGAATATAGTGCATCGGTGCCCATCCTATAGAACTATACCGCAACCATTTAAGGTGGAGCTGTCAGCTAGGATATGCTTTATCTGTGGGCAGAATATATTATTGGAGCAGGTTGTAAAACAATAACTTATAAGCCGGTTACAAGTGTTCTTAATACTCGCTGGCACTATATTTCTCAAGGTGCGGTCCTGAGTTCGTCTTTCGCCCCCAGTATCTGGTTTATTAGGTATCATATTCCTACCGTGTTTCCCCGATAGTAAGACACCCCCGATTGTAAGACGTATCGGGGGTTTCAGGGGGGTCGGCTAATATAAGCCGTACCCCGAAAGTAAGACATATGTCTTACTTTCGGGGAAACACGGGGGTATTGCCGCCTCCTGCCCACTTCCGCGCCGCCCCCTCTCCATATGTCACCGCGCCGTCCCCTGCACTTGCTCCTGCTGCAACTGCCGGAATCGAAGCGCGCGCCGATTCCGGCAGTTTAACCCATTAAATACCGCTGTCAATAGCGACAGCGGCATTTAATGTGTTTGACAGAGGGGGGAGCTCCCTCTGTCACCCGATCGGCGCCCCCGCAAACAAATCGCGGGTCGCCGTCGGGTTTCCATGACAGCCGGGGGTCTAACAAAGACCCCCAGGTCTGCCTTCAGCATCTGCCTGTTAGGCGATGCCGGAGGCATGACCTAATAGGTTGCCTGTCAGTTTTACACTGACAGGCAATAATGCTTCGGTATACTAAGTATACCAAAGCATTATATATGCGATCGGCACATCGCATAGTGAAGTCCCCTGGTGGGACTAAAAAAAAAAAATGTAAAACAGTTAAATAAAGTTTGTGAAAAAAAAAAAAAAAAAAATTCGACAATTTTTTTACAATATAAGACATACCCCGAAAGTAAGACATAGTCGGGCTTTTGGGGATAAAAAGAAAGTAAGACACTGTCTTACTTTCGGGGAAACACGGTATGTCTCTTCCGCTATCATATTCCATTCACACATACAGCAGCATATCCTTGCTGACAGGTCTAACTTAAATAAAGAATTTCAAAAATTGCATTACTAGTCCACATGGTTTTATAAAATAACACAGCGGCATCAATGTCATCTGGTTTTATTAATCTCCAGGACTCTCCAGTTCCAGCAGGAATCACCGGATAACATGCGTGGAAGCTCCTCTTTCTATTCTGCCTGTGCACAGATAAATGGGCAGCTACATTATTAATCAAATAGCCATATCGTCTGTTAATAAATTAGAGTTTTAATAACATTTTGACATAGTCACATCTGTCCTCTATATCTCAGAAGAAATGACAAAGTGCAGATTTTAAAAATTAAATACGCACAGGGCTGAAGAAAGAGCGGACTCGTTTTTACTTTTAATCGGTACATTATGTTTGGATTTAATAATTTCATTAAAGCTCATAACACATTTTCAAAATGAGTGATAAAAACTATATATATTTAAATAGATATGAGATAGATAGATAGATAGATAGATAGATAGATAGATAGATAGATAGATAGATAGATAGATAGATAGATAGATAGATAGATAGATAGATAGATATGAGAGAGATCGATAGATAGATAGATAGATAGATAGATAGATAGATAGATAGATAGATAGATAGATAGATAGATAGATAGATAGATAGATAGATAGATAGATAATACATAGATATGAGATAGATAGATAGATATGAGATAGATAGATAGATAGATAGATAGATAGATAGATAGATAGATAGATAGATAGATAGATAGATAGATAGATAGATAGATAGATAGATAGATAGATAGATAGATAGATAATGTTGTGCCCGCCAATCTCTTCATGCCGGCGTCTCCTCCCACAGAGACACCGGCACACACGGCTACGGCTCCCCACTGATTCCTGTAGGGTGCGCGCCTTAAAGGGCCAGCACACACACCAGTGCAAAAATCTCTAGCCAATCCCTATACACCCTGGACTGCTCTTTCTCTCATTGCCTGAGCATTGTTGTGTCTGCCCATGTTCGTCATTGCAAATGGTCCCTTAGTTGTATCCTGTATCCAGTGCTCCCGTTTCCTCTACCCCGTATCCAATAATTGTGTTTGTTCTAGTGCAAAATCTAGTGTCGCGTGTGTCATCTGTTCCAAGTGTCTGCCATGCCGAGTGTCTGCAAAATCTACTACCCAGGTACTCTTGTCCTAAAGACTATCATTGATTGTTTGGCCAGCTGCTACTCCGCTACGGCGCAGCGGCCTAGTGGGTCCACATACCCCATAGTTGTGACAGATGATAAATAGATATAAAAAATAAATAGATGATAGATAGATAGATAGATAGATAGATAGATAGATAGATAGATAGATAGATAGATAGATAGATAGATAGATGATAGATAGATAAATAGATAGATAGATAGATAGATAGATAGATAGATAGATAGATAGATAGATAGATAGATAGATAGATAGATAGATAGATAGATAGATAGATTATTAGATAGATAGATAGATAGATAGATAGATAGATAGATAGATAGATAGATAGATAGATAGATAGATAGATAGATAGATAGATAGATAGATAGATAGATAGATAGATAGATATTATTAGATAGATAGATAGATAGATAGATAGATAGATAGATAGATAGATAGATAGATAGATAGATAGATATGAGCAGTGGCGTAGCTATAGGGGTCGCAGCGGTCGCAGTTGCGACCGGGCCCCTAAGCCTGGGGGGCCCACGGGCCCCCGTTGCCATACAGCATGTTTCCTAACAATCTTCTGTTCCGTGAAGCCGGCACTTCCTGGCTACGGTCACATGGTACACTTAGTGTACCATGTGACCGTGTTGTCACGTGACACGGCTTCCAGACGGAGCAGGAGAGTCGATGCGGAGGACTCCAGGTAAGCTGCAGTATAAGCTGCAGTGTAATGTATTGTGTTGTAATGTTATGTATTGTAATGTATTGTGTTGTGATGCCTTGTAATGTATTGTGTTGTTTGCGGTGGAGAGGGGGGGGGCGTTAAATCACAGCCCCCCCCCTCCTCCACCGCAAACTGCACAATATACAGTATAGTACACATGACTATGAGAGCGGGGCTGCGGCTGTGTAATACAGTCACTGCCCCGCTCCTGAGTCCAGACATGTGCGCGCCGTCAGGATGATGTGATGCAGCCGGCGCTGCACTAATGATCTGCGGCACTGAAGACAGAACATGGCGGGCGCGCTACAAAACACCCCCATGTTCTGTCTTCAGTGCCTGCACCGCCGCTCATTAGTGCAGCGCCGGCCGCATCACCTCAGGCTGACCGCGCGTGCACTTGTTGTCAGGAGCGGGACAAGGGCTGTATTACAGTACCGCAGCCCCACTCTATAACGGCGGAGATCAGAGAAACCTCTCATCTCCGCCGCTATTCTCCTGAATGCTGCGATCAAAGCTGACTGCAGCATTCAGGGGAAAATGAGAAGGGGGGATGCCCCTGGATCGCATCACGGGGAATTCCTATGACGCGATTGAGGGACATACCATATATGGGCAGACAGCCCAGGGTCTATTGACGGACCCCAGGGCTGTCTTACCATATTTCCTGTTGTTAGGGCATACTGAGGTATGTCCTAACAACTGCCTGTGTACTATCCGTCCACAGGCTAATGTACTGGCACATATCTGATATAGGCCAATACATTGAAGTTTAAAAATAAAGTAAAAACAAAGTAATGTTAAATAAAAAAATTACACATACACCTTTTTTACAATAAACATTAAAATAAGTCTCAATACATAAAACATACACATAATCGGTATTGGCGCGGCCGTAATAACCTGCACAACTATTTTTTTGCATCATTTATGATGTGTACTCTGTAAAAAAAATAAAATAAAAATAGCTTTCTATCACTTAGGCCCCATTCACACGACCGTGCCCGCAATCACGGCCCGCGATTGCCACCCGCATTTTCGGGCCATGCTCGCATACAAAGTATGTGAGCACGGCCCGCAAAATGCTAATGGACGGACATGTTCCATAATTTTCGGAACATTTCTACAGCACGGACACCCATCCGTAGAGCTACGGAAATGTGTCCGCGCTCAATGAAAGTGAATGGGTCCATTTTTGCAGACCGCAATTGCGGTCCACAAAAACATAGGTTATATACGGTCGTTTGCATGGGGCCTAATTGTGAGACGCGAGGTGTGATGATGAATTTAACCTCCATGTGCCTCACATTAATAGTAATTAACCCCATCATGTACCTTACACATTAACCCATTATGACTGAGAAACATGATGGGGTTAATTACTATTAATGTGAGACATTCAAAATTCATCATCACACCTCGTGCCTCACATTAGAAAACGAAAGAACTTTTTTTTTTTTATTACTGTTGGCAAAGTAAACGAAGTATCGGTATCGAAGTCCAAATTTTGGTATCGGGACATCCCTACACTGTGGGTCGCGTCCCCCTGGGGGGTTGCGAGTCACTCACCGAGGTCCCGGTTCCAATCAATGCTGGAGCAAGGAGCTGACATCTCCTTGATCTAGCATTCCCTGTGCCCTGAGCGGCTCGACGCAGGCAGGCGGGATGTAGCGACATCATCGCGCCTGCCTGCGCTGAGTCACTCATACCACACACCGGAGGAGGCGAAGGATCCTCCACTCGACGTGGGAACGGGGATAGGTAAGTAATTATGCACATATGGGGGCATTATACTGTATGGGGGGGCTGATATTGTGGGGGGGGGCATTATACTGTATGGGGGGCTGATATGGGGAGCATTATACGGTATGGGGCTGTTATGGGGGGAATTATACTGTGTGGGGTCAGCTATGGGAGCATTAACTGTGTGGGGGCATTATACTATGGGGGCTGTTGGGCAAGGCATTTGAGCATAGGAGCGCGCAGGGGTCTGATGATGATGGTGGTGCTGGGGAGGGGTAGGGGGGCCCAAGCTGAATTCTTGCACCCGGGCCCATGAGCCTTTAGCTACGCCCCTGGATATGAGATAGATAGATAGATAGATAGATAGATAGATAGATAGATAGATAGATAGATAGATAGATAGATAGATAGATAGATAGATAGATAGATAGATAGATAGATACCGTGGACCTCTAAGGAGTGTTGGTTCCCAAGATCATTGTCTGCAGACCCAAGGAACGTGAAGAATATTAGGAAATCAGTATTCTGATATTTGAGCTATATTGGCACATTCTAACAAAAAAACTAAAATGTTATAGAAAATGGACTTAAATATCCCGCATCATCGAACCTTATTATTTAGAAATGAATGTAATGAGATTCTCGTCAAGGAAGCCACCAATTGTCTCAGATTTCATGAAGAATCGTCCCTGTTCCCCAACTATCTCACTGCTGTTCTACCAAGGAGAGCCGGTAAGATTGAATTTACACCTTACAAATTCTCTTATCACAAAGTTACTTTTCAATAATTGCATCACCATTCACTGTTATATCACATAATCAAATTAGCATGGAAATATAAGGAAAGAATATGCAGTTGTGCCAAATATTGAAATCATTGTAGATATGTAGCGCCATGGAGAACGAGATGCAGCCGTAATGTAACTCATACTGTTTAATTCCATAATGTCTTTTGTGTGAATTAATTACCATATTTATTTGTAATGCGTAATATGAGATATATCACAGTACTGTGTTGTACAAGGCACAGGCTGAATAGACACACATTTATTTTGTGATACAAGTCAATTCTACTAGAGAATAGCAAAACCTCCGTTACTTAATTACAAGTAAATAAAATTTGTTATTTTCAATCCTATACTTGTAAACACGTAGCTGATGGTAATGCAGGGGCGGCATACCACCAGAGTAGCCGGGCCTCTATCTGCCCTTATACTCGGGAATAGGCAGCAGGTGCCCGAAGGTCCTGAACACCCCTATATACAAGCCTGGGGGAGGGTACATTGACGTGGATTTGCGGTGCTCCGAGGGGGAGTGGTTTAGCATTATAAGTGGGCGTGGTTTAAATGCCGTTGCTTTGTTTCAGGAGGAAATGTCTCTTCTGTTCGCATGGATTTTATCCAGGAGTCACAGATAGTAGTGTGACATTGGCATGAGTGACATGTTTATAGTGTATAGTCATTTGCGTAATCAGAGTGTGCAGCATGTGTCTAGCAGGTCAGTGGCATGTGTTTAGTGGGTTAGTGGCATGTGGCATTGGGCCAGTGGGGGAGTGAGTTGTATGCGGCATGTGTCCAACAAGTTAGTGAAGTATGTGCGACATGGGTCCTGTATGGTAAAGGAGTTACATTATGCAAGGCGAAGTGCACCCCTACACACCATCTTTGGAGTAGCGGTGCACCCTCCCAACCTAATCCCAAGAAGCACCATGCATGTCCTGCACTGCCCTTATGGGCTTCATAACCCCCTTCTCATACACGTCCTGTATTGTCATACCTGCTCCATAACCCTCTTCTCATGCATGGCCGGGATCAGCTGATCGCCCTGCCATCATCTGAGATCGAGAGCACTATGGGGGAAGAATCTCAAATCTGCCAATGGGGGAGGCAAAATTCAGTACCACTGAACCCGCCTCTAGGTTCTCAAGTAGTGCCCCTCTGGTTGGTATAGTACCACTGGATGGCTTAGCTCCATAGTCAAGTTTGTACCAGTGATTTTAATGATCGCTTGTTCAAGTCCCCTAGGGAAACGAAGAAAAATGTAAAAATGAAATAAAGTTTTTAGGACTATACAAAAATAAAGAAATATTAAAAGTAATGAAAAAAAACACCTTTTTCCATTTTCCCCCTAAAGCGATGTAAACAATGAAAAAAAGAAGCATAGTTTGTATTGTGGCAATTGTAAAAGCCGTTTAAAAAAAAGACAAAACACCAGAATTGTTATTTTTTAGTCACCGTACCCTCAACAAAAAAACAAAAGTGATCAAAAATTCGTTTGTAGCTGACAGTAGTACCAACAAAAACCGCAGCTCACCCCACAAAAAGAGCCCTCGCACAGCACCATCGATGGAAAAAAAAAATGATGGATTATGGGTAGGAGTAAAACTAGTAGTAAAAATAAAATCATATTGAACTGCAAAGTTAACATGTCGGTAAATGCCATAAAAACGAAACCCAAAAAACAATGGAAGAACTGGTTTTTTTTTTCAATCCACCCCGCAAAATAGTTACCCAGTACATTATATGGTAGATAAAATGGTGCCATTAAAATTCACAAATTGTCCCGCATAGAATAATAAAAAAGATATCACTTTTGGAAGGCAAGGAAGAAAAAAAAATAAAAAATAAAAATCAAAGGGGTTAAAGTTGTGTTATGAGATTAAAAAAAAAAACATTTCTGCTTTCTGCTAAAAACAGCACCACTCTTGTACATGGGCTGTGTCTGGTATTGCAATTCCGCTCCATTCAAGTGTATACTGCAATACCAGAACCAGCCTATAGACAAAAGTGGCGCTGTTACTGGTAAAAACAAGCCATGTTTTTCTCATCTTATAGAACTCCTTTACCTCATAGAGGGAAATAAAGACAATAGTAATTATTTCGCCTGTAATTCACTATGACTTCTCAATTTAAAAAAGACGCAATCCCATAATCCCCCATGTAAATCTTTCCTCTCCACTTCATATAGTGAGCATTTAAACAAGCCATGGGAATTGACAGAATTTCACCCCTTGCTCCATCATTTTTGCTGAGACACAGTATATACATACTCTATTACCAGGCAGCTTAAGGAAGATGTATACTCGTGTCACTTGTCTCAGTTATTATACCTAACCCTTAACCCGAACATTTACCGCTGACAGTACAGCATGTCTGCTAAACGTTTAAAGACACAGTGATTTTCTTCTGTGCTAACCTTTCCGAGAGCTAGACTTTTCCCTGACAGCCGCACGTCTGCCCCCATCTTCCCTGAACCTCTATCTACGGTTGGCACTAAGCACCCTGACACCAAACCCTTAACTATTACTTCCTTTTATATGTGATTCAAGGAGATAGAGAAAAAGTTCATCCATCTTCAGCTTTTAATTTATTGATGAGTTTAAAACGACAGTTTAATGTAGAAAAGCGAAGCAGATCAATAGCAGAGAGCACAAATAAGTGGGACTATCGACATGTCCGTATTTTAAGCCTAATTGCAGCCATATGCACTTTCTAAGGACACCTCACCCGGTAATGACACCCTGGAGAATTGGGGGTTTATTGATGCATCTGTTTATTTTGTGCTCACGTGTCCCTGATTAAAGTCTCTGGGGGTCATTAGCAAAAACCTGCAGTTCATTGTGTATTTATCTCTAAGCTGATACGGCCCCTGATGGAATCATGGCTTCCACTATGTTCAGACCAATCATTTTTCTCCATGCAGTGGCGTACGTAGAAGAGAGGGGGCCCCAAAGCAAAGATCAAACTGCCCCCTATCCCATTACGGTGCCGTGTTTTGCCACTCAGATCAGAAGGATCTGGTGTTTGCTTCTTCTCCAATTCTATTTCACTGACCCTTGGGCCAATCCCTGACCCTCTTTTTGTGCTAACAATACAGTTCCTCTGTAGAGCGGAGTCCTGTGCAGGTTCTCGTCACTGAAAAGCAAAGGGGATGAGACCAACAAAGGCTAAGCCAACTTACTTTAGGAGCCCGATAGCAGCCACATGGTCTGCATCCATGGTAGGAATGCTATTAGGAGTAAGTCTGGTCATACACATTAGATAGCTGATGGCCAAAGAATAATTCGGCCAACAGCTATTCCTCCCGATCACCCCATACACATGTGTACTCGGCTAGGTCGAGAGTGCAAGGGTTCTGAATAGGGAGAGGGGAGTAAGCTTATCTCCCCTGAGAGCAAAAGGATCGAGCATGTTGAAATCCAACTTCTTTATCCTTCTCTCTCCCGACTTCTGCTGTTGGGGCGAGAATTAGAAGGCCGTATATTCAGAATGGTTGGCAGATCCCGACGAAATCAGATGGTTCGGCCAACATTGATCTAATGTGTGTGGCCACATTATGGTAGTCATAGATACTAGAAGTGCCCACCAACTTTAGTGGTGTCTGATGACAATTTAATGTTTATGCCCCTACCCCCTCCTATAGACATTAGGATGTCAGCAGGTCCTACCAAAATTGGCAAAATCTGGTAACTTACATCATATGACTATGGCCATGTTTAAAGTGAAGTTTCAATATTCTGTGCTGATTGATTTCTTAATATATCTTTATAGCGTTCAGAGATTAGTTTTTCTGAAACAGAGCTAATATAAAGTATAGAGATATTAGATCATTGCCCAATTATCTTGTCCATCATGAAAGGGGTTCTCTGGGCATTTTAAATTAAGGGCCTAGCCTTATGATAGGACTTAAATTTCAGATTGGTGGGGTTCGACTCCCAGCACCTCTGCCAATCGGCTGACTGAAGGGGCCCTGGGGACAAACACCTTGGCCTCAACAATGTTTAGTGCTAACTATGATGGTTAGATATTCTGGAACCTAGCAATGCTTGACAACATTACCACCCATCTGCAGAGGCATAGCTGGTTGCAGAGGTGTAGCTTTAGAGGTTGCCGAGATAGCAGTCACCATGAGGCCCCTCTTCCATATAAGAAGACACCAGAGGTGTCAGGTGGTAGGTGGGCGGCCCAGATTTTTTATTTTGGCAAGGGATCTTCAAGTCACCCCTTCGGCTGGTAGGATGCTAGCACGGCATGTGTCCCTGGTGCTAGGTGCCAGGGAGAGTGCCAACAGACCATTCCACCTTAGCCAGGGTATCTAGATACAGGGTTAAGACAGTGGACTGAATCTTTGCCCACGCTGCCTGTCTGCTCCTATTCCACCGTTAACTCTAACGAAACATAGATTACAAGTTTGTGCCGTATGCTAACAACTTGTTTCATTTACAGAAAGCCAGATGCTCAAACTCGAGAAAAACTTCTCAAAAACCCAAAGAGCATTAAGGTGCAAAAGGATCAAACCCCAGAGCCATATGAGCTGCAATTCACACCTTTAATTGCCAGCAGTCACTAAAAAAGAAAAAACACAAGTGAACAAATGGCTGGGAGGCAATGAAGCTCAGCTGACTGTAAGAGAGTCAAGAAGCTGGCACAAGAGCACTATAGACTCAATAAGTCATCACTCTATTTAAACCGGCTATTTAAAGGAAAAGTCCCACTTATCAACACGTTAGCGAAGCAAATGGATAGAAATGCAGTCTGCCATAAAAGCCTTTTATTGCGTAAAGCACCACGATCTCTGCCTTTAAGGCATTATAAGCCCTTTCACGAGAAGGTTGTGAAAAAGTTTACGTTAAAGCTTACAGTCTGATTTTATACATGTCAGGACTTGTTTCACCCTAGACTGGCACATTACATGCATACATACAAAAAAAAACTTCAAAATGACATCTTGTAATAGGTTACTGCCACCTATATTTTCCAGGACAGTAATTTCCAAAAAGTGATATAAAAAGGTACAAAAGAGATGCTAATAATAGCAAATACATCAAATAATATAGAGTATGGGAGAATAAAGACCTTCACAATTTTCACTTTATATTCACAGTGCTGTTTCATCTTATATAAACATTTGATTTAATGTATTTATTTAAGAAAAAAGTTCTTCCAACACTATATTACCTTACCCATATTTAAAAGTAATTACCCCCTTAAACTTAGGGTGCCCATACATAATAAGGGGCATGGAGAATCTAAGAAATGACCTGTTTAGCCTTGAAAAGAGACGACTAAGGGGGGACATGATTAACTTATATAAATATATGAAGGCCCATACAAGAAATATAGTGAAAACCTGTTCCATGTAAAACCCCCTCAAAAGACAAGGGGGCACTCTCTCCGTCTGGCGAAAAAATGGTTCAATCTGCAGAGGCGACAAGGCTTCTTTACTGTGAGAACTGTGAATCTATGGAATAGTCACCGCAGGAGCCGTCACAGCAGGGACAGTAGATGGCTTTAAAAAAGGCAAAGATAATTTCCTAGAACAAAAAAGATCTGGTCTTATGTCAATGTGTAGAAATTTTGTTTCATCCCTTCCATTTTTCCCATCCGTTGGTTGAACTTGATGGACATGTGTCTTTTAACCGTACTAATTATGTAACATTAGAAGAATGTCAGCCAGGTCCGTTAATCACGTCAATGAATGTTTGTTGTGGTGTCCCGACCCTCCCGATAAAGTAGATGTTGAGGGAAAGTAGAATCAGGCATTTTGGATTTTAACATGCCCGATCCTTTGTTCCTGCGGGAGATAAGCAGTTGTCAGAGATGTCTGGCAGCGGCTTATTCCCCTCTCCGCATTGCAAACACATGCACCACCCAGCATGCTGAGCGTACCTGGGTATAGGGTGGAGTTGGGAGGCTGACAGCTATTATAGCTATTGCAGTTATAACCGTAATCCGATCTTTACCACTAATAATTACAACCCAAAGCTTACTTTCACATTACTGTTGAATTAAAAATTCACTAAATAATAGTGGTGACCACAAAATTTCCCTAAGAACATTTTGCTACATAAGTTTATGTTGTTGAAATGTATGCGTCTGGATAGGGTTAGGCTCAATTGGATCACAGTTAAAGCCATTATGTTCAAGACACTCATTGAGGAAGCCACAAAATATCTCTGAAGGCCCTTTTATTTTTTGCTAAGGTCAATGTTCATGACTAGGCAAAATTAGTATTTATGGGATTTTAACAAGGTGTCAAACACGGTGGTGGCAGTGTGATGGTGTGGGATATTGTGCTACTTCTGACCTGGACAACCTGCCATTATAAGGAATCATGAGCTCTGCATTGTACCAAAAAATGAATAAGGAAAATATCTGGACATCTCTCCATAAGCTAATTTATGGAAGCAGTTGGTTTTTTACATTGGTAACTCACCAGGACTGAGGGGGTTGGGATTCATTGGTCTTCATCCTTAAACTCTTTATGTGTTTGGACTCTCCAGGTTTTGGTTCTGAGTGTAGCTTCTGATCAGTGACGGCTGTGGACAATGAACATATTCTGATGGGAACCAAGATGGAACCAACATATGCAGATCGTGGTGGCAGGGAGCAGACAAAAAAACGGAGCCAGAAGAAGAACAAGGAAAATTAGTCAAACTGAAGTGACAACCAAGGTATGAGATGAGACGAGCCACAAACCAGAGATGAGGCCACAAGTCAAGAAAAATTAGATAAAGGGATGAATTAATAACAGCTAGAGCCTGGAAAGAAATGACCAAGAAGACTGCAACCAGCCTGGCTCAAATAGAGGTCCTGATGACCTTCTCAGAGATGGACAGGCATGCGACATAGCTTTGCTGTGGGAATGCGATATGGACAAAGTCAAAAGGTAGTGGGTGGAGGACTCGGTAGTGGCCCGAAGTCACTTTGACGTGATGGCTTCACATTGCCATGGCAAAGCCTCCCAAACAGAGGAGGAGTGACACGGCACTGTTGCGAGGTGAGTAGCAAGAACTGACACGAGTTCTGTGGTGTTCTCAGTCAAAAAGAAGATGTTTATAGTCTGATAAAAACCAAGATCAAACAATGAGTTTCTACTTTTGACAAAAAGATCACCTCCTCCATTACGGTCATGCAAGATCGCTACTTGTAGTAGTGATTGTTAAGATTTCTGTTTACATCCAGAGGCTGAAAACCCTGTCGTTAAACCATTTTTACATTATTCACAGGATAGACTGCATTGGCCAATGCTAAGAATTCATCCGGCCCCATTTAATGACATTCCGATATGAAATATCAAAGGATATTTTTTATAAATACACACCTCACGGCTCCTTATGTAAAAAAATGAATGTTGTTAATTGAATGGTCTTATATAACCTTTGACATGGAATTAACATGATTCCTACTAATGTGAGAACATCTCCAGCCACACCACCAAGAAACAGAAGACAACGTCAACAACATGCCCAATATAAATAGGACGCACTGTATCGGTAATGCCATATATATATATATATATATATATATATATATATATATATATATATATATAAAGAGCTCTAAATCTTATTTTACACTTATCTAATAGGTTTCATATTCCCTTGAGTCGCTCCTATGACCACATCCAACCACGTGCTTTCAAATACCTTCTATTTTCTTCTCATCTGTCAAGAATAATGTAGGATCTAAAGGGTATGTACTACTCAGGGGTCACCACTACCATCCACCAATGATGTGAAATCAACCAGTTTCACGGAAAAAAAAGAACTAAATGCCTGTGCTAAGATGCAAATGGCCGTAAATTATTCTTCCAGCGGAAATTCACGTCCATTAGAGTCAACTTAAAAGAGTATTGAATTTAATATAGTCAGTTTGGGAAATCACTTGTGTCCCATGTAATCCGTAGCCTGGGCTAATCGCGCCCATTACCCTGTAAATGGAATGTGCTTGCTCTTGGTAATATAGCCGGGCTTTTCTCTTACTATGACTAATAAACATCTGCGGTTGCCTTGTGATAGCGATGCTTTTTGTAATAATCAGCCCAAAAAAAAAGCTTCTTGATAAAAACCTGGGGGAGCATGGGATGTCCTTGACAATAAATCTTGCAATCCCTACACCATGATATCAGTGATCACTATAGTTGAAGCTTTTTTCCTCCAGGAGAAAAAAAGACTTAAGAATTGAAATGAATAACAGAGAGCGGTGAAAACCTCTTAAACTCTCAATGTCTGTTCGGTTCCTTCCATAAAAGGATTTACTAGACACGGAGCTGTATACCAGCCCGATGCAGGAGAATAGATAACAGATGCATACAGGAATGAATAGAGGACAGACACTTGCATCTGAATCACTTTTCCGTTGCCACTGTGAATTACGTGCTTTTTCTTGCATTTGTAACTAGAGGGTGGGACAGATGGCAGCGGCTTAACTTAAACCGATGTGTCTGTTAAAATAGCTGCTGCCAATGGAGTTGGTGTAGAAGAAGAATGGCAAAGGTTCGTTGGCTTCTTGTTATCATGGCCAAATTCTAAACTCCTGAGTCCGAATTAAGTGGTAAAGAAAGACAAAGGACATAAGACACCTAAGATGTGGGGCCGATCAACCCCTTGGCGCCGCAGTCATATTTCACGTCCTTCAGTTCCATTTTTCTGTTGACATAACCATATGAGGGCTTTTTTTTTTTGTGAGACGATTTGTTTTATTTAATAGCACCATTTATTGTACCATATAATGTACTAGGAAACTGCAAAAAATATTCTTTGTGGGGTAGATTGTGAAAAAAAAAAGTTTTCAGGGTTTTAATTTTTACGGTGTTTACCGTGCAGTAAAAACAACACGTTAACTTTATTCAGCGGCTCAATGCGATTACGGCGATACCAAATTTATATAGTTTTTTTTAATATTCTACTTTTACAAAAAAAATTTAAAAAAAAATATATATATATATATATATATATATATATATATGTCACCATATTCTAAGACCCATAACTTTTTTATGTTTCATTCAATGGAGCGGTGTGAGAACTTATATTTTTGCGGGACAAGCTATAGTGTTTATTGGTCCCATTTTGGGGTACATCACATATTTTGATCACTTTTTATTCTATTTTATTTGGGTGGAGAGATGACAAAAAATGTTTTTATTGTTTTGCTGCGTTCACCAGACGAGTTAAAGGGGTTGTCCAGTGCCTAAAAATTGATGGCCTATCCTCAGGATAGGCCATCAATATCTGATCGATCAGGGTCCGACTGCTGGGACCCCCACCGATCAGCTGTTTTGAAGGGGTAGAGCGCTTTCAGCTTAATTTCCCCTCACTGCTCACATTGTGAATCGCGACACAGCAGTAGCGGCGGCTCACAGTAATACAGCCATCTACCATTCACTTCATTGGAAGAAGGATGCAATACTGTGAACCGCCGCTACTGCTGTGAGGACGATTTACAGTGTGAGCAGTGACCATAATGAAGGGGAAGTAGCGATCGTACGAGCGCTGTGGCCCCTTCAAAACAGCTGATCGGGGGTCCCAGCACTCGTACCCCCGACCGATCAGATATTGATGGCCTATCCTGAGGATAGGCCATCAATTTTTAGGGACTGGACAACCCCTTTAAGTAACATTATATTATAATAGTTTGAATGTGGCAATTCCAATTATGTTTATTTATTTATTTTTATTACTTTATGGGAAAAAATTAGACAGGGTTTTTTGTCACTTTTATGTTTTTTTGTATAATAGAAAACTTTATTTAACAGTTTTTCACAGAAGTGATGTTGAAAAAGATAAAATTAAACACCCAATAAAAAAAAACACTTGTACGGGGGATGTACTGCTGCATAACTATACAGATTTGCAATTTAGTTATCTGGGGATACCTTGGCTATTATTTATTTATTTATTTCTGTTACTTATATAGTGCCAACATATTCTGCAGCGCTGTACAGAGGTCCTTACTTACTGTGCCCATTGGGGCTCACAATCTAAATTCCCTATTGGTATATTTTTGGGTTAAGGAAACCGGAGTATCCGGAGGAAACCCCATGCAAACCCAGGGAGAACTATATTGACTGTTTGTCACCCTACTTTGCCAGAGTCAGATATAACTAAAAGACACCACAATAGATGCTTTAACAATTTGAAACACAACTTTTGCATCCCAAAAAAGTTTACATACATAAAAATATTTCTTACAAAAAGTTTTTTTTTTTTGGGGCACAATTGAAAATTAAAGAATTGTCAGTCTATTGCTTGCTTGGTTCATGAGGACACTTTTAGGGCACTCTAAAAGGGGCAACCTAGTACTGTTTTTTGAGTAACTATTTATAAGGGTACTCTCCTTCTGACACTGCATACAGGAGCACTTTTAATGGGCCACTCTGGCTATCGTCATGGGGTGTGGTCAGATTTTTTTGGGGATGGAATTTATCCAAAAATATTTTTTAATGATTGCTGCATGTTTTATAGATTTCTTACTCTTGCCTATTCCAATGTGTTCAATGACAGTATCATGCCCCACTACACAAAGTTTTTATGTTTTCTAACGATCCCATTTAATTAATGTCAAACTTTCCATATGTGTTTTTTCTTTTTTTTTCTTTTTCTTTTTCTTACGAAAAACCGCATCAGGAAAAATACATCAAAACCTGGAAATGTCATCATACCCTAAATCAATTAGAAAATATGCTCCTATCAACAGATGATGTTTACTGGTGGAAATATACAAATATCACCCGTCATAGAGGAAATCCTACCCGGAGAACACTACACAGGTAACCTCTACAGGTGGTGAGAAGGAAACATCTCAGAAATCAAGACAGGAGGTCAGCGCTGTACAGAGGAAACTGACAACATCCAGTCAAAACATGCACCAATCCGTATATATGTTCATTTATAATGACAGGCACCACAGATGTTCACGTATGATGGAACATGTGGATATATACTGTATATATATTTATTTTTGGATAAATAATTCTTCTTTCCGTTAGGTTATGTTCACATCTGCATTGGTTATTGAGTTTTCTGTTTCATTATAAGAACAGAAAAGTAAAAAGTCCAGAATTGCCGGTTCTGTCACATGACGGACAGCTACGGTGCCCAACAGAACCCATTAGTTGTAAGTTCTCGGAACCCATACCATCATGGTGCCAGTAGTTTCACCAGAAAAAATAACACTCATTTTTCCGCTACTTGATCGAATCTCCATCGGAGGTTCTCAACAGTGTCTTGGACGCAGATGTGCACAGAGCCATATTCTGTAAAATGTGAACAACTTATAGAATATGTAGCAAACTTTAAAGTGATAAAACTAGTGAGGCTCTGTTCACATCTGCGTTGGGGTCCCATTCTGACGTTCCATCTGAGGTTTCCGTCAAAACGGGACCCTGAACAGACACAAACTGACACCGATGGAAACCAGAGGTTTCCGTCTCCATCACCACTGATTTCATTGGTGATGGAGCCGGTGCCCCTGGTTTCCGTTTGTCTCTTTTGTGCACCGGATCAGTAGTTTTGCCGGAAGCAATAGCGTAGTCGACTATGCTATTGCTTCTGGCAAAACGACGGGTCCGGTGCACAAAAGAGGCAAACGGAAACAACGGGCACCGGCTCCGTCACCACTGAAATCAATAGTGATGGAAACGGAAACCTCTGGTTTCCGTCGGTGTCAGTTTGAGTCTGCTCAGGGTCCTGTTCTGACGGAAACCTCCGACGGAACATCAGAACGGGACCTCAACGCAGATGTGAACAGAGCCTTAAAGAGTTGCCCTTATCTAGGGAACTGGTAATTTGGGCATATAAAGCATGCTATAAAAATACATATTTATAGAAGATCAAATTTCAACAAAATTTCTATGGCTTTGGTGTGCTTGCTACATGAGAAGATTTACCATATGAGAGGGCAATATAGAGTCACAGGGTCATCCATTCTATTGGAAGTGGCTGCAGAGACATCGCTGGAACTTGGTGAGGGAATCACCCCATTGGACACCAGATATGAACTGACACCTTCACTACCCTAGACCACCAGGGAGGCTGGCATTAAACCCTTCTCTATCTTTGAATACCAGAGACGTTGGCATTAGCTCCTTTACTACTGTAGAACACCACGGATACTGGAATTAACCACTTCACTATCTTAGACATCCTAGAGTGCTAGCATGAGCCCCTCAACTACCTAACACCACAAGGGTTATTAATACGTACACCTTCACCCCAGTTTTTTTGGGTGTTTTTTTGGTGTTTTTTCCGCTGTAATTCTTTATAGATTTATTGGAGTTCCATTTTAGAAAATAGAATATGAATGAATTAATAAATAAATTATTTAATATCATTTTATCCCAATAAACTGCTTTTGTAAAAAGAAAATCACTACTAAACTTATTTTTTAAACACACGGTTTACGCCGGTTTCGCCACATTTTTTTCTAAAATAGCATCGGGGCAGCCTGCTGTTAGGTCACTACCACTATATGCAAATGTGTCATTATATTTAGGCCTTTGTTCACACATTGCATATTTGTTTCAGATTTACGGTGCAAATTCCACCCATTGCTATAAAAAGGTAAATATCCGCTTTAAAAACTGCATGTCGGAAATTCCATCAGAGGTACACGCTGGTTACGTAAAGTAAGGTGCAAGCACATCTTTACTGCAAACGGGTTACGCCACACTCTTAGGCCCTGTTCACACAGAGTTTTTTTTGCCGGCAGGAATCTGCCTCAGAATTACTTCAGGAACTTTGAAGGCAGCATTTCTCACCCGCGGCCAAGCTAATGCAAGGACCGCGGGCACAAAACGCCATGAAAACACTCAGAAACTAAAGAAAGGCAAGAAAGGACGTGGCGTTTCTTTTTCCAGAAGCCGCTCGGGGAAAAAAAAACACATAAGCCTCCCATTAAAATCAATGGGGGCGATTTTAGTCGTTTCTGATATCGATGCGGTTTACGCATCAAAATAAGCGCCAAAAAAAACTCAGTGTGAACAGGGCCTTACACCTCCAGAATACGGCAACCGATGGAGCATGTGATAACTATTTTTTTGTCGGATTAATATGGATTTCAAGAGTTATACAACCTCACTATGACAACCTATGAAATTTGAGGAATACTGAGGGACACTGGGGTCCCATAGATTTCTGTATTATTGCTCTGTACAATTTGGGTTAAAACATTGATGCCAACAGTCCAGATTTTCACAGGAATATCCTGCAACCCTCCCGGTTGCGATTTATGCTAATTTTCTGGGGTGTTTCCGGGTTTTTGGGGCGTTTCCAAGCGGAACGGGGGTTTAAAATGACCTGTGATTTGGTTTCCCGTGTTGGTAAGAATAATTAAAATGATATTGAACCCCATCCCTGCTTTTTCCAACTCTCCAAATCCCAAATCAAAATATTCCCATTACGCCACATCCCAGCAGTTCTAACTCATCATTGTATTTCACAAATACGGGAATTCTTGCCACTACAGAATGCATCGCTATTAGGATGTGTCACGTCGCATTAAAGCCTTCGAAATTAAACAAGGAAACTCATAATGTGCTTTTAGAGAATCCCCCAGTAATAAATGTCTGTTTCAATTGTTTCCCCTGTACCTCCACGTCTGCTTCCCGGCTCAGTTCTCGTGACTGACAAATTCACTGGTTCTGACGGGAAATTCATTATTACTTGTTGTTTTTTTTTTTCCCTTTCTCTTTTTCCCAGACAGCTTCGCGCCTGATCTGTCAGCCTCTTCCATCCTGATTATCTGGAGACGCCAATTTCAAAGAGACATCTTAATAGTGATGTCAACGAATTAATTAGATGTGTTAATGAGCTAAAAGCAACCCAAATTAAATTAATGCAGTAATAAGCACAGACAGCAAAATTAGCTCCAATTTCTGTAAATGATTCTGAACTGTACACAACATATCATCCTGCTAGTACATTACCATCCCCCAAAGCTAATCAAGAACTCCAGTGCAATTAACTGCTTAATTACAAAACACACACACACAGCCTGGAGTTCCAGCGGCAGAGGAGCGTCTGCGCTCTACCTGGGAAAGAGAGATATCGCCGTTAAAATTAAACAACGTTTTAACATTCCCCTGTCCACAGAACAGCGGGGTACATGCGAGCGCGGAGCAGAGCTGAGGCAAGTTCTGCTCTGCAACCAAAATATGAATTAATTTGCCGTGTACTGATGACATATGGGCGCATGTGCGCTTTGGCAATACCACTTCAGAACTTATAGTTCGTCATTAATGAGCACTTATTTACAGGCCAGATGGGACAAGTGCCCCAGGGGCCGTGTCAGACTGGGGTACCATAAGCCCACCATGGGTATGATTCTGAGGAAACCCCCCCCTCCCCCCCACACACACAGGACATATCACAATAAGGTTTACTAGGCTATTTGTGAATCACAGTATTAAAAAATTACCCAAGGGATTGGTTCTAAATTCTTGATCAAATGGGGTGGTCTTCTGTTGGACCTTTGGGCCTATTATTGTGTAATGGCCCATCAGATGTTTCTGGCCTGACTAGAGGTCCTAAACACCTTGGAACCTAGGGGGGCTCCAACATCCACTCTGAGTGGGCCAGTTCTTCCAATTACAATTTTATCAGGGTCCTAAAGGTAGGATTGGGGCTCCCTTTAATTTTATAGGCCCATGGGCCTCCACCTATCTTAATCTGGCCTTATTTGTTCATATGATAAAATGGCTGCCTGTTTTTAAAGGTGTTCACATTTTCTTTTATATATAAAGTTTAGTGAATGCAGCCAGTACTGTAAACAATGAATGTTTATGTTTTGGTTGCTATGGCTACGTCCAGAGAGATGTGTATATTTACACATGCAAGTATAATTTTTCCTCTAAGTGTGTTGTTTTTGTTGTGATTTTTCCCCACTGCATCCAATCCCATTATTGGCACTAAATACACATCTCCTGCATGGAGCCATAATACAGCCATGGACATGGAGCCTAAAGCGGTGACTATTTATGTGCCCACCAAGAGGTTCAAGCTCCCCATTCTGCAGCAAAAGTTATAAGGTGTGCTACATGTGCCGGAGCACAAGTTAAGGTAGCACATTATGTTCCAATGTCCCCCTTAAAAGTGTGTGCCAGCCACAGATGCCTCCATAAGTGCCTCAGGCTTAGATGCCCCGTAGCTGCCCAGCCATAGATGCCGTACAGAATATCTGCCACAGAGATCCCGCCTAGATTAAAGCCACACATGCCCTGGTCTCTAGTGCACTTGTTACAGATGCCCCAAGAGTATCTGCCACAGATTTTACGTCCATAATTCCGTTATTGCTCAAAAATTTGATTACGGAAGGCTGTCATGTATTTTCACACACAGTTTCCAGAAGTATAGAATAAAATTGTGTATTTTTGTCTCAATTAATTTTCACGGGAAGCTGCAATATCCAGGTCTCCTCCAGGTGAAATCATGGGTGGCGTCAATGCCCGCAACCTAATGATGTATCCTTAAACCAAAGGTTCCTTAGTATAAAATAGGGAAAACCAAGGTCAGTTTCGGCCCAGTAAACAGCAGCAACCTGGACACAGGTTGTTTATCACTGACATCAGAAGCTGAGGAGCGTCTCGGCTTAATTGCCCAATATCTCTGATTTCCCACAGGGCGGAAAAATTAATAGTGTTGGAAAGCAGCGCAGTTTCTGATTATGTCCACAGACACTAATTGCACAGAGAGGTTGTGGAGGGAAGTCGTGCAATGATGACTATCATGGTAACACGGAGAATTGATATTGATGACTATCGAATGGACTGTTGGGGCGACAGCATCACATCTCCGACATTAATATTCTTAGTACAGCGGGGCATTTAGGCTAAACACTGCGAGGAAAGGATTGACAGCAGATGACTGCGTTATTCTGTAAAATATTTTATTTGTTTTTTCTTTTTAAATGAAACTTTTTTAAACTTCTGTAAAACTGATGTCCAAAAATGTTATTATAAAGTACAATATTTGTAGGCCTCATATACACATAAAGTGGAAACTTCCCCAGAACAACCAATCAGATCACTTTTAAATTTTCTAACCATTGGAAAAATCTATTTGGTTGCTGTCATTATGTCTAGACTCTATGAGAGGAATTTTATCCATCCAGTTATGCCAGTTTTCTACCGTAGAAACATCGCGAAAGGGCCCAAAAGCATTGAAACTTTTACCCCTTTTATGAAGCCCTTGCCATTTTTAAAAAGGAGCGTGGCTTCAATAAGGGTGTGGTCACACTGGGCCGACAAATTTATTATAATATACGCTAGAAAACTGGTGTAAATGATAGCAGATAACTAGATTTAAGTCTGTGGGGCGTAGTAAAGTAGACGCCCATGCCGGACCTCGTATCGTATTTTGCCCCCCCATCTCACTGCCCCCCTCCCTAATCCTCTTTCCCATCCCTATCCCCATCGGACACTAAAAAAATTATATATTTTTTTATACTTACCTCACCGCTCCTCTTCTCCCCTCCCTATCAGATTCCCTTCAACTCCCTCTTCATGTGGCGGCTCATTATGGTTACCGGCACCAGGCAGCGCCAGTACCTATGCGGCGAAGCACACAATATCATCAGTGATGCGTCGGATAGGTATTGACGCTGGCTGTTGAATAAGCCGCGGCATGAAGAAGGAGCCAGAGGGGACACGGTGGGGAGAAGAGGAGCTGTGAGATGTATATGTTTTTTAGCTTTATTTTATGTGATGGGTGGGCAATTGGATGGGGCTTGGCTGTTACGCCATGGCCAGCCACAATTGTGGTGCATGGGCAGTGAAAAGACGCGCCACATTTATTATGAGACATTCGCCTCTTTATAAATGTGTCGCATCTTACTCCAGCGAATAGGTTAGTAAGACTGGTGTATGAAACATCAGTCTTAATAAATCTGCCTCTATATCTATGGAAAACTTTGGGGAGGGTACTGATAAGATATTGACATAAGTGTTTGATTAGTGGAGGGCTAACCCTTGGGACAATCTTGAAAATGGAAGGGCTGACTGCTGGGACCCCTGCCAATCTTGTCAATAAGGGTTTGATGTCCCCAATTTGCAGATGAAGGGGAAGGCTAGACATGCACAGGCCATTCTACAATGTTCCCTATGGGAGATTCAAAAACATTGTACAGGACAGCTACCATATCTCTCATAGAAAAAGATGGATGGTGCCTCTGCATGGTCTCTACAAATGGCGGACATCGTAACCCCATTCTCTCCCAGCATCAATCCCACCAACCAAACACTTATGGCATATCATATTGTTGCCCTGCAACCCGTAGAATACAGGCTACTGTTTGTCACAGCCTTTATTCTTTTTATATAGCAGTATATATATATATATATATATATATATATATATATATATATATATATATATATATATGTGGTGAGTGATGTATACATATGAACTGTTATTTTTATGTGAAATGAGAGGATGCAAGTACCGATTTTTTGAGGTTTGTGTATTTTGGAGTTTGCAATTATTAGATGGATTTATAGGGTATTATACAGGTATTATAGTGTAGTATAATGTTTACACTGTATGGCACTGAGAATATGTTGCAACTATATGACGCTGATATTTAGATATTAGAAAGTGGGACGCGTATGGTGGAGTTGAGCACGGAGCATTGGGTTTTGCTGTTAGGGTATGTTCACACGGCCTATTTTCAGCCATTTTTCGGGCCGTAAATGGGCCAAAAACGACTGAAAAATCGGAAGCAGAACGCCTCCAAACATCTGGCCATTGCTTTCAATGGGAAATACGGCGTTCTGTTCTGACGGGGCACGTAAAAAAAAAGCCTCATAAAAAGAAATGCTTGTCACTTCTTGAGCCGTTTTTGGAGCCGATTTTCAGTGACTCAATGGAAAAACAGCTTCAAAATCAGCCATAAAAAACACCGCAAAAAATGTTGAGTTGAGTTGCTTAAAAAATGGCTGAAAATCAGGAGCTGTTTTCCCTTTCTCTTAAAAACAGCTCCGTATGTGTGTGTGTTTTATCAAGCGTGTGAACATACCCTTACTATATGGCAATGTTATTTAGGGTATGTGCACACGGTAGCAGGCTTTTACATCTGAAAAGACAGACTGTTTTCAGGAGAAAACAGCTGCCTCGTTTCAGACGTAAATGCTCCTAATCGCTATTTGCGAGGCTTCTCTGAGTTCAATGAAGAACGGCTCAAATTACGTCTGAAAGAAGTGTCCTGCATATAATGTATATAAGTGTCCTGCACTTCTTTTGAGGAGGCTGTATTTTTACGCGTCGTCGTTTGACAGCTGTCAAACAACGACGCGTAAATGACAGGTTGTCTGCACAGTACGTCGGCAAACCCTTCAAATGAATGGGCAGATGTTTGCCGACGTATTGTAGCCCTATTTTCAGACGTAAAATGAGGCATAATACGCCTCGTTTACGTCTGAAAATAGGTCGTGTGAACCCAGCCTAAGACACTGCATGGCGGTATTATAAAATTATTTTGTGGTACTGTTTTTTGGGAACTATATGATAGTGTAAAGGATCTGCCAGACACAGCTTCTGTGTCAACGCCCGTAGGTAATCAGTCTGCACCTGCTCCTATGTCTGTGAGACTGACTCCATCTTCCACCACTCAGCATGGCAGGCTTAGGAGTGGGAGAGCCTATCACAGCCTGGCCAGACGGAGCTAGCTCCCGCCCACTGTCTATTTATGCCTGCCTTTCCTGTTCCTCCTTTGCTTGTGATTCTGCTCTGCTGGTTTCCTGGCTTTGCTGCAGCTGCTTGAACTACTATCCTCTGCTTGTTATTGACCTTGGCTTACTGACTACTCTCTTGCTCAGCGTTTTGTACCTCGCTCACTCTTGGTTTTGACTCGGCTCGTTCACTTCTCTTGTTGCTCATGGTGTTGCCGTGGGCAACTGCCCCATTTCCCTGGCTTCTTTGTACCCTTGTCTGTTTGTCTGTCGTGCACTTATTGAGTGTAGGGACCGTCGCCCAGTTGTACCCCGTCGCCTAGGACGGGTCGTTGCAAGTAGGCAGGGACTGAGTGGCGGGTAGATTAGGGCTCACCTATCTGTCTCCCTACCCCGTCATTACAGATAGTGTGTCACGAGGCGAGGTGTGGACCCACTGGGCCGTACCGCGTAGCGGGATGGCAGCTGGCCAAAAAGGTATAGTACAGAGTATATAGTCTAGAAAGGGTACCTGTGGCAACTTGGACAGTAGCAAGGCAGGCTCGGCTGGAACCAGACAGCATGTAGACGTCAGGCGTGGAGTAGCAGAACAGGTGTGGAATATAGCACAACACGACAACAGTTCAGCACGGCACTTGACCAGGATAGCACGGGATACAGGATACAGGAACAGGGAACACTTGAAAACTGGAAGACACTAGGAGACCATTTGCAAGACAAACATTGGGTAACAAACAACGCTCAGGCAAGGAACAAGAGGGCAGAGCCCTTTTTATAGTCCAGTAGCATTCTGGGCTTGATTGCAGACTTCCTGCAATTATGCACGCACTGGCTCTTTATGACCGTGCACGCGAGCATGTGCGCGCCCTCCAGGAGAAAGTCTCGATACCAGGAAGTGAGTGCCGGTGCCACACAGGAGGACGATGCTGCAGGGAACTCACATGTCCATGGCCGCGGCCATCGAGGGGTAAGTCAGAACGACGGGCCGCGGCCATAGACGTTACATAGTGTTATTTGAAAACTGGACGTATGATTATGTCTTGAATTGTAATTCCACCATGGGGTGTTGATTTCGGAATATAAGGTACTGTAGATTTGAAGAACTTTTGTTGTTGCTTCTTTTGATATATATCAGTGTGTAATAAAAAAAAATACCATGATCTGAGCTGCATTTTTGGGAATGGATTTATGGTAGAGTTTACGTCTAATATTGAACATTGGTCAACATTGGCGCTAAATGCCCAGGTTTGACTATATGATAGAGGACGTTGAATAAAACAATTCAAGAACAAGGGGAAACACAGTACAAACGTCCCCAGCATTACTTGCAGGTTTTTCATATACAAGATTGTATTAAATGGCAGGGGCCCCACCTAGATTTTTGCCAAGGGCCCCAATTTCTCTAAAACCAGTCCTGTCTGGGAAAAATTAATACATTGTGGTCAATTCATTCAGCAGGTGCACAAAGACAATGCTTCCTCAAAGGAGATTAAAGTATCAGCGATACATCATCTGTGTGACAAGATTTCTCGTATTGATTTCTGTAACGTTATTAGTGCAAACATTCTATAAGGTTTTGAACGTGCCGCAAAGCTACAGTATGTCCTCTGGGTCATTTAACCCCAAATATGCCTGTCAGCTGGTGACGCCAAGAGGTGGACGTGAGGACACAGGCGCTGTGGTAATGATGCCTCGCTCTGTTCCATCGCTAATGCCTCTCGGCTTTATGTTTTTCATTTTTTTTCCTCTTGCAATTAGTTAGTCTGCTAATAGGCAAAGGATATTTTTAGTTAATTTCAGTTCCACTTAATTGATTCCAAGTGAAACCTAGCAACTGAGTTAATTGATCCGTGTATTACACAGTAACAGCGAGGTAACTCCCTTAGCAACCGTCATCCTTGGGACTCATAAAAAAATAATGATGAAAACAATGGATATATCGTTGACAGGATAAACCCATAAAATTACTCGTGGGGTTTTTAAGGGGAGGGGGATGTAAGTATGGCTTCGGTTTGCAACAAAGGCTGAATATAATAGAATAAGGACAGAAAGAAGCACCCTGTGTAGTCTTGTAACATTATTTTTTAGACCTCGGTGGCAGCTCTGTACACCCGGGCAAAGAGATCTATAAAACCACAATAGAAAGGAATCCGTTCACAACATACAGCGCGCACCCAATACCCAAAATATAATATTTGCAAGGATATAGGACAGTTGTAGAAGTGTAATATATTTATATGCAAAATAATGATATTAAATGTATTACTCAATGAAATCTACTCTAGCCGAAAATATGATCCTAAACATGTGCAGTACCAGCTTTAGCCACTAGGGATCACTCTTTTCAAATTGCGGCTGTGCAATGCACTTGGTATATTGCAATATGGGAAGCTCCTCCTTTGGAATTATTGGAAAATTATATATTAGAGAATTGCTTAAATAGCCATCCCCTTATATTATGTTATCAGGGAAAAGGTTGTAAAAAGAGCATGAGCCTGCTGGGGGTTTGAAGTTTTCTGGAGTCCCGTATATTATTATCAGGACTAAAAGGAGCTTTGATGATATCATCACATTAGGGTAGCTTATGGCTGGAGCTATTAGGGGGCTTATGTGTGTGGTAGACACTTTAAGGGGTTGTATGAAATTAGAAAAAAAAAAAAGGTTCTGTTTTCTTTAAGAATTTGAGCAACACTCTTGCCTATAATGTAATGCAACTCAACCCTATTCAAACGGAAAAAAGGGAGTGAGCTGCAATACCAGACACAGACTAGAGTAGCGCCGTTTCTACAAAAACATACAAAAAAAACTCTATTCTAGTCTCTGTTATCCCTGGACATCCCTTTTTTTAGAAATACCTCCCATAAATAAGGTAATCACAGGGAATCCCGCTGCTAGAAATCCCAGCAATTAGATGTTATATGTGGAGGAATCAGCCACAGGTGTGTGATTCCCCTACAGCACCCCCACAGTAGACATAAAGCATTACACGGTGCCCATTAAAATCAATGAGTTGTCTATGTAAAGTACGGACAGGCTGGGTCCTACAAAGAGAGAGAGAGAGATATTCCTTGTATCTGCTCTTCACTCCGGTTAATTGATGTAAGTAATACTTAAAGGGGATGTACCGAGATTGACATTTATCACCTATCCACAGGACAGGTGATAAGTGTCTGATCTCTGGGAACCCCACCACTGAGACCCCCACCACTCCCTAGACGGGGGTTCCAAACCCCCTGTTCCTCCTTACTGTACATCTCACAGTAGCTTGAATGGAGCGGTGGCTGAGCATGTGTGGTGCCGCTTAATACAATGTCTATGAGGCCGACGAAAACAGATGAGCGCTGTTTACGGCTGTATCCGTCACTCCCATAGTCTTTGAATGGAGCGATACCGCGCATACTCTGCGGCTGCTCAATTCCAGCTCTTCATCACTGTGGGGGTTCAGTGAGGAGGAATGGAGGTTTGGGTGATCGGTGGGGGTTTGCACCGTGGGACCACCAGCAATTAGACAGAATAAATTTTACTTTTGGGAGAACCCCTTTAACTAAGAATTATTTGACTATGGGTTTTCTAAACCAGATAACTTCTTTAAAGATGTTGTCCCATCAGTACAACCTCTTTTCTAAATGCAGACCTACTGGTCATCCATTGGTTGCATTGAATGACTGAATGAAAACCCATGTAATACATGGTTATGCGAAGTCCTTCTAAGTTGGGGGCAATCTTTGCAGTAGCTATGTGCTCTCTGTGCTTAATAATACAGGAGGTTCCCAATTCAAGCATCTCCACTCTTGTAAAAGGGTAACACTGCACCTTTCAAATTGTAAATTGATGCGGACATTTTTAAATTGTTATATGAATCCCCATGCTTTGTGTGGGTGATGTTTGTTTCTCCTCTGTGGTGTTTTGTTGTTTGTGTCTCTCCTGTATGTTCTGTATCTCACCTGTGTGTGTGTGTTTTGTGTCTCTCCTCTGTGTTCTGTCTCTCCTGTATGTTCTGTCTCTCCTGTGTGTGTTGTGCCTGTGACTGAGCAGCAGGTGGCAGTAAAGAACAGACCAGTAAGATTAGAAAAGAGGAAGTAGAATCAGTTGGTGTGGCGTGGGGGCCATGTGTGTTGCTATAGCCTGAGTAAGGACTAGGCCCAAACAGGAGTATCCCCCTAGGAGAAAGACTTTGGGGAGCCAATGATGCTGTGGGCTGTGCATGTGTTAGCCCTGTATTCGTGTGTCCAGCGGATAGTGAGAGAATGTCTGCCCTGAGGCCTATTCATCCAAATCAAACAGATTGTGGGGTCTAAGTGCGCTAAGAGGGGTAGAACATACCGAGTGTGTATTTGGTGAAATAAGGTCAAGCATTGTGCTCCTCCTTCTATATGTCCTAAACAACCCATATATATCAATGGTTTGTGTGAAGCGAAAACCACAATAACCTAATGAGAACCAACCCGACCTTTTTGTGTAAAACTCAAATATGAACTTTATTGTTAAACATCGTTAAAAGATACACAAATCAATTTAAAATCGAGAATACAGCCTTCACAAAAAGAGAGGGAGTCAGAAAAAGCACGGTGGATGAAATGGATATACAGACTGTGTCAAGGTCCGTCATGACGGGCATATAATGATATAAATTGTTGGTACATAACAACATAAACGAATCTTAGTAGCCATAAACAATAATCAAGTACACAGGCATGAATACATAGTATAATGAACAAATGTGTGTAGTTAATCCTAAATAGGAAATACATACAAGGTACTCTAGAAGAATGCCAACGCCAAGGAAAAACAACGGGAGCCAAATACACCAGCGCGCACCCGGCTTTTTCTGACTCCCTCTCTTTTTGTGAAGGCTGTATTCTCGATTTTAAATTTATTTGTGTATCTTTTAACGATGTTTAACAATAAAGTTCATATTTGAGTTTTACACAAAGAGGTCTTGTTGGTTCTCATTAGGTTATTGTGATCCTCCTTCTACATAACAGTGCATTGTGTACTGCAACCATTCATGCTGCAGCCATCCAGCTTTGTGTACTGCAATCATCAAGCGTTGTGTACTACAACAAGTGGCGTAACTACCGCTGTAGCAGCCATTGCGGCTGCTACGGGACCCGTGGCATGAGGGGGCCTGTGCCACCCGGCACGACACGACACATAACATTATGTGCCGGGCCAGGCGGTACGGGCCCGCTTATTCCCAGTGGCATTGCTATCACCGAGCATCCGGGGCCCGGCGACTGCCACATTTTATTGTATCTGCGTCCTTAGACTGCAGATACAATTGAACATTATTGCAGAGCAGGGAGGTAGCTCCCTGCTCTGCCGTTTACTATGCTACAGGCCATGTTAGGCTTGCACTATCTACAAGGGAGATATGTGGCACTATTTACAAGGGGGACATGTGGCACTTTGTACAAGGGGGGTTGTGTGTGGCACTGTCTACAAGGGGGGCTGTGGCACTATCTACAAGATGAGGCCGTGTGGCACTATCTGCAAGAGGGGGTATGTGGATCTATCTGCAATGGCGGTATGTGGCACTATCTACAGGGGGCTGTGCGGCACTATCTACAGGGGGGGGGGGTGTCCCGATGCTTTAAGTTTCGGGTCAGTTTTTTTTAATAACTATTATGACTATGAAATAACATAAGTGATAACAAATGTTAAAATATTAGTGCTTGACTATTTGTTACAATTTTCGTAACCCGATAACGAAAGGTTAATAAGAGTACACTTGGCGCCCTAGCTGTATTTCTACATTGCACACAGAACTGATTAATATTCATTGTCGAGAGGGCGGGGGATTTGGGGAGGGGACGTGTCGGTTGCGAAGGGGTTGGGCAGTCAACGTTTGCTATGAGGCCCGGTCTTTCCTTGTTAAGTCCTTGACTACAACTATCAAGCATTGTGTACTGCAACCATCAAGCATTGTGCACCGTAATCCCCAGCATTGTGCACTACAAGAAAGAGTTAACCTGCATTCTGCTAATAGTTTCAGACAACGTTCAGTAAAGTATGTACATCTGCAACACAAGAAACGTGTGGTTGTCGGTCCTTGCTGTAAAACTTTGGCTGGAATTGCAGCTCCGCTCTAGTCAATTGCATGGGGATGATTTGCAATACCGGAAACAACCCATGGTCACGAGTGGAGCTGTTTCTGTGAAAAAAACAACAACTTTTTCTAATCTCAGAAGTTGTCTCTAAAGATTTCGATTTTTACTTAAGAAAATTAAAGCTCTTCACATGATGCCATCTTCCAAATACCAATGAAGTCCTCTTTTTCAGATTTAGGATGTATGTAGTGCCAATAAGTGTAACATGTATGCGTCTGTTTACGCACGGCCTTGTTGGCTGCTTCTCTCCTGAACATAAGGGTGGATTGTGGCAGTAGCGGAACTGGCAAACTTGCTGTGACATAGCTAGTGAGCTGGCACTGACAAAACTACAATATCGAATTCCCTTGATATCGATGTAAAAGAACGGAGACCTTGGCATTGACAATATTCTCTGTTTATTAGTGAGAGCTCTTCTATTATAAGAAGAAATAAAGAATGGCAGATGTGGACATGCCAATGTGCAAAATTTCCATTAGATGAGCGGAGAATCACAGCAGGAGCTTATAGCATGTACAGTAACTTTGCCAAACATTTTTGAGCTTGGATTTACATGGGTAGAAGAGGATCACAGACTAATACATAGTAACATAATTAATGTCCAGAATCCAAAAACACATAGGTCATCCAAAGCAACAATGTTGGTTTAGTAGGTGAAAAAAAATTTGAAGTCTTGGTGAAGCTATAGGGGTGTACCTTTCACGACTGCTATATGGGCCTGTGGTGGGAGGGGGCCTATCAGTGAACTTCTTCCACTACTTCCCAATACAGAGTCATAGCATTTGCCTGAAACTGCCAATGGGGGGTGGCACAGTAAATAGAGATTTGTACAGCTCTCATTGAGTTCAATCGTGACTGAGCTCCCCCTAGTGGTGGATGCAGGCAGCCAGAGTTTCATCATTTACAGTCTGCTGGAAAGCAAGGGATTTGGAGCTCCATGTGTGAGAACTTGATCTCCAACACCTATGAAGATATGTCATGAAATTATGGTGAACATTAATTCTAATGAGAAAGTAGTACATTTGATTTCGGTCTCCGTTGGGAATAAGGCATTCTTTGAGTTTTGCTTTGTGACCTTTTGGCTTTCATGTACGCCCCTGCTAAGCTACCATGCATTTTGACCACCACAGTAATAACTAAGTCAATATATAAAAACTATATACAAATTAACGAGGGATGGTGGACATGAATACTCAGGAGTGATGATGTCACCATTCTGAAGCCACCCTAGTAGCGACATTATTACTCAGGAGTGATGATGTCACAATGCTGTGCATTCTTTAGATGGGTTGATCAGTGAATAGGTCCTTTGATAGAGAGTAGGTGTGTGGTACAGACATGAATATAGGTATGTCCTACAATTCATAGTTATATCTCACTGATTCTGAAGATGAGAATAAGATTGGCGCTCATCAACTTCTTCTGCGAATAGAATTATTGTCCCCTTTCATGGTCATATCAGATCAGCATGGTTTGGTATGGTTTGCAAAGCAGGTTTTATTTATTGGCATGGCATGATATGTTTTAGCCAACACAAGTCTGCCAATTTTGTGGAAGTGTCACATGAGGCCTTATTAATGACCGACCTTAAAGCACTACCACCCCCACACCCTGTAGGATATAAATAATGGTAGGGCCTTTAAATTGTAGTATGAAAAGATGTATTTTTCATCGTATTTCCCATGATGCATCATTTCCCATTTTAAAACGTTGGCACCCTGGCAGAAGATTTATTGTCACATGACTTGAGCCTCATTGCCAACAAAAGCACAGGGGCCTATTTGGGGATCTATAACTTACATATGGGGAATGGAGTTTTATGACTTTCTTATATAATAAGTTTAGAAATGAAATACATAGAATTTATACAGATTTTTTTCCTTTCTTCTGTAGGTTATTTCCTGACATTGGTTGTGCATTTCACAGCTACAATTTTTCTTTTATTTTTTGGCATTGGCGCTGGCATCTTTCTTTTTCTAAAGTAAGTAAATAAATTATATTTACACATGATACAATATTGAATAGTCATACCTTCCATTTACTGTCTCTTATAGACATGCACATGCCTGGTCACCCCAGTTACCTACGGTATAGCTGATCTGTATTACTATTATTACATTCAGCCATAACAATGCGGGCCCAATCTGCTCAAGGATACCTGCTACATATGCTATGGTATTGTTAGCACCTGGCCAAAGGGGCATGTTCTTTGGGTTTTTTGCCCAGTGCCCAATGTATCTTGGCGCCAGCAATCACCGCAATCAATAGTATCTGCGTCCTGTCTCCCTCTGTCAGTGCCCCATGGTGCCCCAGTTATCTACACAATCTACGAACACCCTCAGTACTAGTTATATATATATTCTGCAGCTTATATTTATCAGTTGACATTCGCCACTCTTGCTTAGTAAACTATAAACTACTCTATCTTGTACATTTGCTGGCTTGGATCTTTTTTTCTTGCGGTTTCCCTTAATCTCTGCCCCCAAATTTCAATTTTTTTTAATGCTCTCCACCAGCACTGCCCAGAATTATTGCATCCATCTGCAGTGTTTATAATTGACCAAGATGTCTCCAAGAACCTGACATCTTCTCACTAGTTCTCCCCCTGCTTGGCATGTGTGGCACTAAAGTTTCAAGAAAACAGACATCATAGCACCAGTCTATGTCTCATTGTCTTCTACACTGTGTTCTCAAACAGTAATTTCTCATTGTTTTGTCATTTTAGAAAGAAAAAACCTCAGAATGAAATCGAGGATGAACTTCAAGAAGTTCTTATACACAACCCAGGTAACAATATCCCAATACCCATAGTGCATAATAACCACAGAGCCCAATATAGAGGTCAACATTACATTTGCCTTATGAATATTGTCACTGCTATGGGGTATGTGGACCCACTAGGCCGCTCCGCCATAGCTGCGTAGTAGCTTGCCAAACAACAGTCAATAATGTACCTGGATAGAAGAGTAGGCAGACACTTGGCACTGAAACAAACACAATTACTGGATACAGGAACACAGGATACAACTAAGAGACCATTTGCAATAACGAACATGGGCAGACACAACAACGCCCAGGCAAGAAGAAAGAGGGCAGATCCCTTTTTATAATTCAGGGTGTGTTGGGATTGAGTAGGGAACATATTACAGGGGCGCGCGCGCGCGCCTTAGGTAATACTACATAGCAGTGCATATCTCTCCAGGGAGGGAGATGCCGGCAGGAGTTCATAGGTCTGCGGTCGCGGCCGCTGGAAGGTAAGAGAAGCTGGCGGTCCACGACCGCAGCCATTACAGTTATGATACATCAGAAGATCGTATATCAATGTACGGTAACTTACTATTTCCATGTTACAGAGCCGACTGCTTAAAAGAAGATCACTGCAGTGGCAGTACCATATGTCTCCAACCAAAATGGTCAAGACCATGGGAAAAGGTCAAGATGACAACGATGGTGGAGACGAGGAAAGTGAGGACGATGAAGATGAGGAGGAAGAGGAGGCCATCTATGGGATGCAAACGTTATAACTTTTCCCACTTCTTTTGTGGATCTTTATCTTTAACTTCCCTTTAATTCTTTCTTCTTTTACGCTCTTCTTCCTATGAACATCTTCTTTCTCTTTAAACTGACTAGAAATAAAAAACTTAAAAAATATTAATATTGATGTTTGCGTTTTGCATGTAATATATGTTATAAGCTAGCTTGTTCATCTCATGTGGTGGGGAGAGGGCCTGGTTCAAGAAAATTAGGCCCTCCAATTGCAGGTTCATAAATGGATATAGGACTCCTCTTTCAAGTAACTACAACTCTACCGTGCCCTTACTCTCTACACATTTCCTGAAAATCTGTAATACCAACTTGATAACATTTGTCCTATTAACTTGCAATAACTCAACCCTTCTTCAGTCTTCCATAAAACTGCAGTGTCTTCTGGGTGAGCTGTGTGGGTTCCCTGTTGCGCATCTTGAGGAAATACGGGACAATCATGTTGGCACACCCTTGGCCAGTTATGTAAGAAAGTCAGCAACAAAAACATCAAGCCAAACAATGTCGATCCTTTCAATGCCAGGAGGTCCCATCTCCAGATTGGAAAAAGGGCAGATTGGAAAAAGTACAACTTATACATATATATATAGTATCAGAGTGTTTGGTGCAACTTTTTAATTACTTTTTATTAAAAATGATTTTATATTTTTAAGATACAACCGTTTTATATTCTGTAGCTGTATCTTGCGCTAAAAACTGTATCCGCAGGTCAGCGGCACTGACGGGTTCAGTGTTCCATGACAGCAGGTCCTGCGAGTATCTGACATGCAGTATCAAGCACAGGGCGCAACACTCCAGCAGGTGTAAGGGGGCGCTGCGCTGGCTCTCTTCCCCTGCTTGTTTCAGAAGCGCCCGGGCCCGGCGACTTTCAGCCCGGGCACTTCTTCACTCAGTCGCGTCGCTACCGCTGCAGCAGCCATAGCGGCTGCTAGCGGCGACATCGGGCATGAGTGGCCGGCTGCTACAGCGGTAGCAATGCCACTACAGCAGAGCAGGGAGGTATCTCCCTGCTCTGCTATCTACTACTGCCACTGTAGCTCCCTGAAGGAGCGGAATACCCGTGTGGCCAGGGATTCCACTTCTGGACGGAGAACTTGACATGACTGTCCATAAATGGCCAGAGATGTCAGGGGCTTCTCCTGGAGTGAAATCCCCGACACTGTGACCGTGGATTCCACTCCAGAAGAAGCCAGTTATGTCACTGTCCAAAAATAGACACAGACAACAAATGCTTCTCCTGGAGTGTGGAATCCCCGTCCCCGGTCACCGCGTCGGCAACACTGTGGACGTGTATTCCACTTCAAGTGTCCTGATGTCACTGTCCATATTTAGACAGAGACATCAAGCAGAGCGCTCCAGGAGCAGAATCCCCGGCCACAGGGGGGTTCTGCTCCTCCAGGGAGCTACAGTGGTGCTATCTACAGGAAGGGGGTTGCTATCTACAAGGGGGTTGTGTGCTGTGTGGCACTACCTACAAGGGGGCTGTGTGGCACTACCTACAAGGGGTCTGTGTGGCACTACATACAAGAAGGCTGGGTGGCACTACCTACAAGGGGGCTGAGTGGCACTACCTACAAGGGGGTTGTGTGGCACTATCTACAGGGGGAATCTGTGAGCGGCTGGCTGATGGTCATATACTGTGTGGGGGCACTATAAAGGGCATTATACTGTGGGAGGCATTTATTTTTATTTTTATGCAGCATTTTTTTTATGATGGGGTGGGTCGCCGAAAGATAATTTCGCATGGGGCGCCATCTATCCTAAGGCTAGCCCTGACAAGCTGTTACCGATCACATCTAATTTAATAACTTAGATGTGATGGATAACAGGTGGATCCTGCGTGTCAGAGACTCGCAGGACCCGCTGTCACTGACCCTACGCAAGATACAGCTGCTGTGTATACAGGATACAAAGCAGCTGTATCTCAAAAAGTATAAATTATTTTTAATAAAAAATAACTCTTGGTGGCTTTGCTTGTCATTCTAAGGCATCGTAAGATAACCGCTACTATCAATACATCTATATGCTTCTGTACCTTTTTTTTTTTTTTTTTTTTTAAATCAAGTAACTTTTTATTTAAAAAAAAAATTCAAATAAATTTTACAATACAAACAAAATACCCTATATCCCTACCACCAGCACAGTAATATAGTGATCATACAGATGTGATCTTGGAAGTAATAGCAATGACAATGAACATGCATCAATACAGAACAGTAACATCTCTAGTAGCACATCACATATAGCATAAAAACGGTGCAAAAAGCATCTTGAGAACTAAAGATCAAGAGAACTGACCATCCAGTCCTCAGCATATACTATACATCATACACAGACAAGGGTAACTCTGCAACCGTAATATGTATACAATGATGACAATAGTAACAAAATCACTAAATAAAAACCTACCCTAAACATCATACCAATACTCTACTGCCGGATGGAGAAAGTGGAGACATTCCTGGCGTGTCTGACCATCTAGTCTGCATATCCTCAAATCTAAGAACCGTGCCCCTTTTAGTATAGATAAGTCTCTCAAGAGTAAGCAGACAATTTATTTTAGAAATAAACTCTGAGACCGATGACAGAGATTCATTTAGCCAATGTTGGGTAATCAGTTTCTTGGCCACGTATAGCATACGACCAATAGCTAATTTAGGGCCTTCAGTCAATGGGACATCAGTTACATATCCTAGTACACATAAAAACAGATTTTGTGGCGGAGAAATATGATGAACTGCATTGATAGGGTCTATAACCCCAGTCCAATAGTGGAAGAGCTTCGGACCTCACCACATTATATGTATAAGGTCAGCTTTGCCCACCTTGCAGCAGTTACAGAGTGGTGAGTCTCGAGCGCCAATTTTTTCTCAGTAGTCCGGTACACTCTATGAATCAAGTTGATATGGGAAAAAGCCTGTGAGCTGCGCTAATGAATAGTCTCGGGATTACCTCCAACACCTCATTCCATTGTGTTTCTTCTGTGTGTCCCAGGTCACCCTCCTATTTTTCCCTTAAATTTTTCCCCTTAATACCATTATGGACATGGAGGCCCAAATTCCTCTTCCACCGGTAAAGATTTAGAGGACCTGGGCTCCCTGGCCGTTTTCGTTTGTGTTTCAGTCTTTATGAATGGACATACATATTTCTGTAGTTGGTCCTTTTGCTTTCTGTTGGGATGTTATTTAAACGACCTGAATGTCTGTTTTTGTTTGATCCTTATCTTACACGTGCATATCCTGCAGTCTTCAATGAAAGAAATGTGACCTAAACTTTATGGGGAAATCTTTTTAAAATCCCAGTTCAGTTTTTATGAATGGAACATAAGCTTCTAATGAAACCAAAGCGTTTTCCATATAATATTGTGTATACGCAGTGGACCAAACTTATGACATACCTTAGAAATGCTTGATGTTGGCAAAAATAGAGGCATGAACTTCCACTTAGTAAATCTATTTTCGCTTATGGAAATATGGTATGGATGCCATTACTGAGCATGGTGGTCCAGTAGTGAGCAATGTTACCGTGCTGGGGTCCTGTATTCGAATGTGACCAAGGAAAACATCTGCATGTAGTTTGCATGTTTTCCCCGTGTTTGTATGGGCTTTCTTTGAGTATTACAGTTTCCTTTTATACTTTAACCCCTTCCCGCTCCTTGACGTACTATTCCGTCATGATGAGGGCATCGTTCGCGCTCGGTGACGGAATAGTACGTCATGGGAGGAACGACCATTCCGGCCCCCCTCCCGACACATACAGGGGCTGTGACAGCTGCTGCCTCGTACGAGGCAGCAGTTACCGCAGCTCCTTCAACAGGGACCGATTGTGGTGGTCCCCGCTGATTAACCCCATCAATAGCGATTGCGGCTTCTTCCGGGTTAAAACACCATCGACGTTTCGCAACATGATCGCGGGCGCCGATGGTTGCTATGGCAACCGGAGGCCTAACAATGGCCTCCGGCTATACCATCTACGGAAGCCTAGTGGGTCCTGACAAAATCAGGACCCACTATGTTTGCTGTCAGTGAGCAGCTGACAACTCTAATACACTGAGTGTTTGGGCGTCCACTTGGCAGATGAAGTTTATTGTAGATAAATGTAAAGTTATGCATCTGGGTACGAACAACCTGCAAGCATCATATGTCCTAGGGGCGCTACACTCGGGGAGTCACTTGTTGAGAAGGATCTGGGTGTACTTGTAAATCATAAACTCAATAACAGCATGCAATTTCAATCAGCTGCTTCAAAGGCCAGCAAGATATTGTTGTGTATTAAAAGAGGCATGGACTCATGGGACAGGGATGTCATATTACCATTTTACAAAGCATTAGTGAGGCCTCATCTAGAATATGCAGTTCAGTTCTGGGCTCCAGTTCATAGAAAGGATGCCCTGGAGTTGGAAAAAATACAAAGAAGAGCAACGAAGCTAATAAGGGGCATGGAGAATCTAAGTTATGAGGAAAGATTAAAAGAATTAAACCTATTTAGCCTTGAAAAAAGACGACTAAGGGGGGACATGATTAACTTATATAAATATATGAATGGCACATACAAAGAATATAGTGTAAAATCCTGTTCCATTTAAAACCCCCTCAAAAAACAAGGGGGCACTCCCTCCGTCTGGAAAAAGAAAGGTTCAACCTGCAGAGGAGACAAGCCTTCTTTACTGTGAGAACGGTGAATTTATGGAATAGTCACCGCAGGAGCTGGTCACAGCAGGGACAGGAGATGGCTTTAAAAAAGGCAAAGATAATTTCCTAGACCAAAAAAATATTAGCTCCTATGTGTAGAAATTTTTTACTTCCCTTTTCCCATCCCTTGGTTGAACTTGATGGACATGTGTCTTTTTTTCAACCGTACAAACTATGTAACTATGTAACTGCACTACGCATGTAGTGCAGTGTATTCTAATAGCGATCAGGGCCTCCTGCCTTCAAGTCCCCTAGTGGGACAAAAAAAAAGTTGTGTAAAAATAAAAGTTTAAAAGTAATAAAAGTAAAAATCCCCCTTTTTCCCTTATCAGTCCTTTATTTTTAAAAATAATAATAAATAAATAAGTAAACTATACATAATTGGTATCGCCGCTTCCGTAACAGCCTGAACTACATTAGCATTTTGTTATTTATCCTGCGCAGTGAACGCTGTAAAAGAAAATAATAATAAACCATACTAGAATAACAATTTTTTGGTCACTTCACCTCCCAAAAAATGGAATAAAAAGATATCAAAAAGTCACATGTACCTAAAAATGATACTGATCAAAACTACAGTTCGTTACGCAAAAAACAAGTCCTCGCACGGCTTTCTTGATGGAAAAGTTAAAAAGTTATGGCTCTTAGAATAAGGCAACACAAAAAGTAAATGATTTTTATAAAAAGTATTTTATTGTGCAAACGCCATAATACATAAAAAAAAACTATAAACATAAACACCGTAATCGTATCGCCCCGCAGAATAAAGTGAATATGTCATTTATAGCGCACGGTTAATGCTGTAAAAAGAAGTAATAAAAAAACATAGTAGAATTGCTGTTTTTTAGTCATCACGCCTTGTGTACTCATGTATCCTTAATATAGAGTGGGTCCCAAATAGAGCAATCAGGGTTGTAGCTATAGGGGTACAAACGTAGCAGTCGCACCCCGGCCCATGTGTTCAATAGTGCCCAAAGGCCCCTCAGCTTCAAAAACAGACACCAGTATTATAAATGGCATATGGTAGGTACGGGTCCCTGTTATCATACTTACCAACATTTAATTCCCCAAAATCAGGACATTTAAGCCCTGCCCATTCTGCCCACCAACACCCCCCAAAACAGTTGCAAACCCCCACTTTTTGTACATATTTGCCACAGCTTTTTTTCAGTTCGGTTCGCAGGATTGTCCTGCCAGGATAAGGACTGTTGGCACGTGTGTTGTTATAGACTCTGCATAGGGGCCCAGGCACTTCATGTTATTGAGAGCAAGCAATTCTTGTAAAACCTGTAGTTACAGTTCATGACATCTGCTCCAGAGCTGAATTGTCACATTTAGTATATTAAAATGTGTGCTCCCTGCAGTATATTGTTCTTGTTAGTCCTGGATCAGAGGCATAACCTTCTTATGTTAGCAGGGGAGCCTTTAGGCTCCTTTAGACTTAGGACCGGGTAGCGACTACAACCTCTGTACGCCCATTAGGTACACCCCTGTCATGGAGAATTAATTTAATAAATAAGTGTGAGCTATGAACTTCATAAATTACGTTTACTCCATTTGAAGAATGATTTTCATGTGTGATGAAGATTTAGAGATTTTGTCTCCAGTTAATACAATTTATCTTTTTTGCTACTTGGCAATCAGAGTTTTTTTGAGCTAAAGCTGCATATTGCATCTGTATGAAATGTCCATGTTTATATATCTATTCATAACTCTTAGGGTCCAGTCACATGTGGCATATTTGCCTTGTATTTCCGCAGCATTTTTTATGCTTTTTAAGCTCTACAATGGATACCTGTTGGAAAAATATTTTGCCACGCAAGAAGTTGAGAAGTCTGTCTGTTGCGGAATATTTTCCCCATTGGACATTGTGGATGGTTGATGGTCATATGGTTCGTAGGATCTTGCTAGTTTCTGGATGTTAGGATGCGACAAATTTCTGGACTTGAAGGAGTCAATACAAAACACGTAGTCTTCTTAAGTAAAACTTTTATAAACAATCCTGGTGTCACGTTGGGTACGTGGACCCACTGGGCCGTACCTCCTTGACAGTATGGCAGCTGGCCAACAGGACACAGGTCACAGTCTATAGTTCGTATAGTGTACCTGTGGTAGCTGAGACAGTAGCAAGACAGGCTCGGCTGGGTCTAGGCAGCAGGCAGGTTCCAGGCATGGTGTAGCAAAACAGGCGTGGTATACAGCACAGCACGACTTCAGCTCAACACGGTACTTGACCAGGATAGCACGGGATACAGGATAGAGGTAGCAGGAATGGGAAACACTGGGAACTGGGAAACACTAGGAGACCATTTGCTTAGACATACTAGGATATCGACAACAACGCTCAGGCATCGCAGGGAGGGGCACCGCCCTGCTTATAGCCCAGGGTGTTCTGGGAGCAATCAGCTCAATCCCCTACCTGTGTGTGCTTTGGACTGAGCTCGCGAGTGCACCCCAGTGGTCACTGTGGAACAAGACGGCTGTATGTGCAGACATCTCTGGAGAAAAGGGCGTCGACTGGATGGAAGGAGTTCGTGGTCAGCGACCACGGACGTTACACCTGGGAATGACTTCCTACTGGAGAAAAATTCGGCAGCCTTCTTACAATGCCCTATTTTCTTCCACGGTATACTTCATAGGGTGGAAAAGCTAAAATGATGTCGGGGAGACATGGGACCACATTGCACATCCCCAGTCTGGCATTTTTTCGCCAACCTCATCAGATGATGTGTTAGCATAGTCACTTCTATTATATCTAGTGGATTATGAGGCCTTCTACAAATTGAAGGATTGATGGCTCAGCCAAGGTGAATGATGCTTAGTACATCCATGTTGCGGGAAACGTGGGACAGTCACTGGATCTCTCTATGTCTGGCCAGTTGGATGCCACCTGTGACACCTGGAGCAGTACCTACAGACAAGAGCACTATATGTCTATTATGGAATACTGGGTACATTTGGTGCTAGTGAGCTCTGGAGAAGGATGCCCCACAACCCCAGGGGAGCCAGGAAACTGAGAGGATGAGACCCCTGCAGATAGTTCAGCAAATTTCTAACACCTTTCCCCTGTTTCCAGCTCTATTTCAACCTACCAGTCCCCAATAGAAGGAAGGTTCCGAAATCTCTCATGCCTCACAATACCTTTCCATGTGTGTAAAGTAAGGATCCAAGTTTTATGACCAGCCGGCAAGATAATAACAGGTGTGAGCAAAACAGATCTAGTAATTCTCAGTCTCTTTAAAAAGGAGCCAAGAAACCCAGGTTCTATAAAACCCATATTCATCATTAAAATTGGAAAACACAGGGACCGACAACACTACACACAGTCTAGCCGTACAACATCTAAATGGCGCCAAGTCTGCTGCTTAAATCTCTTCTCTAGCTCACCCTCTGGTCCCTCCTTGCAAACATCCTGGCGCACAGTGCCACGACATTTACCCTTACACCAATGGTAGGCTGTGTGTGGGCCCGCACAGCCCACCAGTCCTTCCTCACATAGACTAACAGGGGACGCAACACACCCCAACACACCAATGAGCAAACTGGGTCTCCATTATGGTGCCTGGTTCTTCCACCCAGGACCGAAGGCCCTGGTATTTGTTTCCCCCATTCACTATCTTCCCATATATGTTGGACAATTCTGCACCTCTTTGTTTGCAGGTCAATTTGTGAACATTTTCTCAGCTGATTTTTTTTGCAGTATGTGCATGAGATTTGTTCATATCTCATCCACTTTGCCGCTACTGTAAATGTTGCAGATTTTCCACATAGAACTCCATTGTGGGAGTTCTGCAGCGTTTGCGCTATGCAGGACACCAGCCTTAGGATTTCAAGAAAGCTGCTTAATTTAATACCCAAAACCTTACAAAAAAGTTTTTGCCTCCAGAATCAACCTAATAAATATGTTTTGGGTGCCCCCAAATTGGATCTCTGCTAACATTTTAAAATAGTAGATATGGTGGGGAGAGGGAAAAAAACAGGAACCCACGGTCCATGACATCCGCTCTCAGGGCCAAATTGTCTCATTGATGATATGTGACCTAGACTGATATAGTATAAAGTGTGTTTGCATAGTCCGGTCGCTGCAGTACATTGGTCTGGTTAGTCCTTGGAGAACCCCTTTAATAAATTAGCATAAACTATGTAGCTACAAAAAGAGAATTTATTTCATTTGAGCAAGGAAATACACATGTGATGAAGATGTTAAGTCATAGATTTTTGGGAAAAATGTTTTCTCACCGAGTCATACAAAATCTGTGACAAAAAAATGTAGAGTAATATAAAAGGTACAATATGGGCCCATTCGTAGATAATGGGTCCGTTACTTGCAGGTGTTCACATGTTAGGGGTTTTCTGTACCTAAATCCAGACAGAATCTGCTGCAATTCGGCCGACAATGTATGTGAATGTTTTTTTTTTTCATTCCCCATTCATATGCTCCAGAAAAAAAATCAGTTTCGGAATAATTTCGGCAGATATCTTATAATTATTATTACCACAGATTCCATGGGGTGAATCTGCATATAGGAGTTGCAAATCTGTGGCAGAAATTTTGCGCCAAATTTATGAAACTGAAGCATAAAGTATAATTTATTTTGGCGCACCTCACTAGGCATGTTGGATAGTTTTCTTTATAAGCTCCCCAGGCTGGCATACATATACACCAACATTTTATGCCAAAAAATTGCTGACATTTTTAATGAATTTAACCCATGTTACTACTCATCTAAGTCATATACTTTTCCTTAAGAATTTTTAAAACTGTCATGTTAGACATAATAATTCTAAATGCTAAATTTGGCGTATGCTGTGTACATTTTTTTGTGCAATTTATTTTCGAATTTTGGTGCACTTTGCTCCTCCTATATCATATGAGATCATCATTACTCAGGAGTGATGATGTCACAATTCTGCAGTCATCCTTGTAGGGGCATTATTACTCCGGAGTGATGATGTCACAATGCAGTGCATTCTTTTTATAGGCTGATCGGTGAATAAGTCCTTTGATAGAGAGTAAAGGCGAGGAGAAAACATGAGTGCAGGTATGTCCTGGAGATTTTTGGTTGCTTTATCTTTTCCTTTCTGGTCCACAGAATGTGTTTGTACCTTCTTCAGTCTACCCATTTTGTAGAAGTGTAACATGAGGCCCTATTGATCACCTCCCTATAGAATATAAATAATGATAGGGCCCTAAAATTGTATGATGAAGATGCAGATTTTTCATTATAGTTAGTTTCCATGGTGGATTATTTCCAATTCCCATTATGAATCTTTCCCACCATGGGAGGAAGTTAGTTGTCACATGACTGTGCCGCCACATTACCAACCAATGCCTATTGGCCTATGTAGGGATCTATAACTTACATAAGGAGGGTGGAGTTGGATGACTTTTTTGTATAATATGTTTTTAAATCTAATACATGTCATTTATACTGATTATTTTTGTTGTTCTGTAGATATTATAATGCTTGCGGTGGTGATCACTATTGTTACTGTCCTGTTCTTACATGTCATTGCCTGTTTGGTCATTTTGTTCCGGAGGTAAGTGAATGATGTCTTCTACACTTGCTAGAATATTGTTTTGGAAATACTTTCTTTTTGCTGTCATAGTGAGCAGAAGTAATCAAAAATAGATATTGGGATGCACTCCTCAATCAATTGGCGTGGTCCTAGTAAGGTAGGGACGAGAATCCCACAATATTGAAAATATATAACCCCAGCACACACAGAGGTACGCAAAAGATCCAGATGCAAACAAATTTAAGTTTTATTGCAACAAAAGATGGTAAAGTTGAGGTGGAAAGCGACTTGGTAAAGACGTTTCGGCCAAACCTCGGCCTTTGTCACGGTCGCTGTAAGACGATATCACTGGTATGGGTTGTCCGCCGGATATTCCCTGTGTGTTGGGGTTATATATTTCCAATAGTGAGCAGAAGAACATGGAATTGTTGTACTCTTCCCTTAGAGGGTCAGGACGCAAGACACTAGATTCTCTACTTTGGCCAAGAGGATAGAAGCAGCTGAGGCACTACATAACAAAGCTCTCCACCTTCTCACCTCCACCTTGGCATTGCGGCCCATACAAACTTACTGTCTTTAATTGCAGGGTTAATAGCTGGCCAAGATTTCTCCAAGAACCTGACACTTTACTTTGTATTTACCAGTTTCTTACTGTTTTCTAATTTTAGCAAAATGAAGAAAACCCAAAATCAGGCTGATGATGAACTTACAGAAGTTCTTATTCATAAACCAGGTAATAATAAGACAATAACCATAGTACATAAAAAAAAAACACACAGAGCCCAGTATAGAGCAGATCACTCTCCTCACACTTAAAATGCTCACAAACTCTTAGAATTTGGTAGATCATTAGGATCTACTATTTATACTGTAACTCATAGGTTAATAGCTGCCGATACAGCACATTCTGGGGTTGTCATCTGCCTATCCTAGAGGATATGCTTTTGGGACTTGTGGGATCACTGTCTTATATATTGTAATAGCTGAACTAAAGAGCTTTGGGGGCATCCATGAAATATCGGAACTGTGCACTAGATTCAGTACAATTTCACAATATGATGATACACATGACATGGGTAAAATGAAAAATATGCAAATATAATTGAATATCTAATAATAACCACTCTAATTTTGCCAGTGGATAAAAATGAGACTGCGGGAGCAGCTTCAGAAGATCCTCATTAGGAAAGACAAGACCAGGTTGTGAGGACGAGGATGGCAGAGAGGAAGAAAGGGAGGAAGAGGGAAGTAGGACGTGGAGAGAAGGAGGAAGAAGAAGAGGAGGAGGAAGAACGAGGAGAAGAGAGCATTATAATGAAGAGTATTTTTACATCAACATACTCAATTTTTTGTTCCTTTTTAAAAAAAACAAAAAAACTGTATGTTAATAAATGTGTTTTGTTTGTTAAATGTGTGAAATATTCTTCCCTTGGATGGAGTTGGTTCTCAAGCAAAAATCAATCTGTGCCCATGCTTCCCATTGTGGTGGTTTACTTGATAATGCCCAATACATGTGCCTTGGTTGGTCAAACCACCCACATCTTTGTCATTGAAATTGGCAATGACTGGGCATTGTGATAGATCTTGGATACAAGGTTGGTTTAATGAGCACCAAACTTGCCCCTTGATTTGGCCCACTGTCGTCGGACGTCTCCCGGGGTAGTTGGCGGGCAGCGCGGAGCAGTAGCAGGAGTTTTCGCGCTGCGTCCGACAGCGGTACCCGTAGTCGCCGTTCCTCGGTGGGAGCATCAGGGGTCGTGCCCACTACGCCAGATGTGGTTTCAGTGGTCCCAGTTGCCACGCTGGCTGAAGTGGTTCCGTCCATGCCGGGAGGTGCGTCTGCTGCTGGACACGGTGAGTATGCCTGCCTTCGGGCTTGGAATGCTGATAACATGTCTGCCACTGATTTATTGTCTGCTGTGCAATCTCTGGTGGCGGGGGCCATCTCGTTGCCTGTGGGACCATCGTCGCAGGCCGTGGTTGCGAGGTCCACGGCCGAGGCGTCCACTTCTATGTGCACTCTGTCGGTCCCTGCTTTCAGAGATTCTTATTTTTGTAGTGTGTCTCCCTTGGGTGCTCACGTGTCTGAGGAGGTGCGTGAGAAATTTGTTAAGAATGCTTACATTGATATTTGGTCTCTTTTGTCGGTCGATTCGTCGACGGTGGATAAGGAGCGTCGAATGGAGCAGGGTGTGTTGGGTAAGCCTATGGTCGTGCGGTCTTTTAATAACTGGGTGCAGGCCTTTGCTATTTTGGGGGGGGCGTTTATAGTACGGCTCGGCCTGAGTGTGCGGGGCAGTTGGTTGTCTATTTTAACACTATTTTTAGCGCGTATAAATTGCTTGGTGGCACGGCTTGGTGGCGGTACGATGAGGAATTCCGTAGGCGGCTGGCTCAGAGGCCGGAGGTTGTTTGGGATACCAAAGCCACAGATGTTTGGTTGTGCTTGATGATGGTGCAGCGGCCCTTTCAGCCTGCCACCCCTGCCTCTTCCCCGGGGTGTCTGTAAAGCGGGGGCCTGTTGGCTCTTTAATGAGGGACACTGTAGCTTTTATGCCTCTTGTAAATTCCGACATGAGTGCTCCTCGTGTGGAGGCACCCACGCAGCGGTTAGGTGTTCCCGTCGGGTTGCAGCGGTCGCCCGCCCTGCGGGTGTTGGTCGAGGGGAGGACGCCAGTGTGTGTGTCCGCGATGCTCCCGTGGTTAAACCGGTATCCCTAGATGGCGGAAGCCGCCCTGCTTAGAGTTGGTTTTTGTTTTTGTTTCTTTATTCCGTTTACAGCACAGGCAGACCCGGTTAAGTCACGTAATTTCAAGTCGGCTATGGAGTTTCCAGATGTCATTAGGGAGAAGATGGAAAAAGAAGTTGAGCTGGGCCGGATGGCCGGCCCATTTTCTGTTTTGCCCTTTCCTAATCTTATGGTGTCGCCCCTGGGGGTGGTTCCTAAGAAGGAGGCTGGAAAGTTCTGTCTGATTCATCATCTGTCCCATCCTAAGGGGCGATCGGTGAATGACGGGATCGACAGCGAGCTGGCGACGGTCTCATATGTTTTGTTTGATCGGGCAGTCGATTTGGTGTGTCGGGCGGGCAGTCCGATATTACGTCCGCTCTCATTTTTTGCCTGTTCATGCGGATTGTTTTCATTTGTCGGGTTGTGCCTTGGAGGAGTTTTTCTATTATGATATGTGTTTGCCTTTGGGCTGTTTGACTTCTTGTTATTATTTCGAGGTGTTTAGTTCATTTTTGGAATGTGTTTGCCTTTGGGCTGTTTGACTTCTTGTTATTATTTCGAGGTGTTTAGTTCATTTTTGGAATCGGCGGTGCGGGATCTTACTGGTTCTGGCTCCGTGACTCATTACCTGGATGATTTTTTGTTTGTGGGGCCCTTTTCCTCTGGGCACTGTCAGTCTTTGTTGAGGTCCTTTCAATTTCTTGCTCAGCGTTTCGGGGTCCCCCTTTCTGAAGAGAAGACTGAGGGACCGGTGACGGTATTGTGTTTCCTGGGCATTGAAATAGATTCGGTAGCGATGGTCTTTCGCCTCCCGGCGGAGAAGGTGGTGAAATTGCGTGCCGCATTGGATATGGCCTTGGCTGCGCGTAAGTTGGAGTTGCGGCAGATTCAATCTTTGTTCGGTTGGTTGGTCTTTGCGTGTCGTATTATACCCATGGGGCGGGTGTTTGCCAGGAGGTTGTCCTTGGCTACAGTGGGTGTTTCAGTGCCTTCTCATCATGTTCTGTTAAGGTGGATTTGCGCGTCTGGCGCACTTTCTTGGAGGATTACCATGGGCGTACGTGTGGGAGGGTGCCGCCGATTTCCAGCGTGGACCTGGAGTTGTTTACGGATGCGGCTAGTGCGGTGGGTTTTGGGGCGTTGCTGGGTTCGGCGTGGTGCGTGGCCTGCTTCCTGGCGGGACAAGGGTTGGTGTGCAAATTTGACTTTGTTGGAACTCTTTCCCATAGTTGTCGCTGTTAGATTGTGGTGGGCGCTCCGCTCCGACAGGTCTGTGGTGTTTTGGTCTGATAATATGAGTGTTGTGTTTGCTGTTAACCAACTTACTTCTTCCTCAGGTCCAGTTTTGGCCTTGCTTCGTCATTTGGTGTTGCGTTGCTTGCAGTGTAACATCCGTTTTCGAGCTCGCCATATTCCAGGTGTTCACAATGTTGTTGCTGATGCCTTATCTCGTTTTCATTGGCAGGTTTTTCACTCCCTTTGCCCGCAGGCGGAGCTGGAGAGGGACAGCTGCCCAGAGTTCTTGTAGAGGCTGCTGGATCAGAGTTAGTGCCGTTGGTGAGGTCGTCCCTTGCGCCCTTCTACATGGGCTACTTCCGATAATGCGTGGAAGTAATGGTTGAGCACTCCGGGGGATAGACTCGTTGGGGAAGATCCGGGGCTGCGCACGACTGTGACGCTTGAATATTTGTCAGCTTTGCGCGAGCGTGGTGTTTCGGGGGTGGTGGCTCAGCGGTGTCTGGCCGGGATTGCTTTCTTTTCTAAGTTAAGGGGGTGGTCGGATGTTACTAAGTCCTTTTATATTTTGCAAGCATTAAAGGTTTGGAAGAAGTTGGCCTCCAGGAGGGAGTCACGTCGTCCTGTGTCCATTTCTTTTTTGCAGGAACTTATAGAGGCGCCGCCGTTGGTTTGTTCTTCTCCTTATGAATCCGTTTTATTTTCAGTCGCTTTTTCATTGTGTTTTTTTGGGGCTCTGCATATTTCGGAGCTAGTTCCGATGGGGGCGGCTCGTCCGGGGGGTACTCTTTTTGAGGATGTAGTGGTTTCTTCAGTGGGGGTTCGTTTGCGTATACGTCGCTCTAAGACGGATGTGTTTGGCCGGGGTTGTTGGGTTTCGCTTCGGCCAGTCCTGGGTGTGCGTAGATCGGCAGGTTCAATTTTTGGCGCATTTGGATGGGAGGTCGCTTACTAGGTTCCAGTTTTCTTCTATTTCCGTAAGGCTCCGGTTCATGTCGGCAAGCCTCCGGGGGAGTACGGGACTCCGTATTGTTTCCGTATTGGGGCGGCTAATATGGCCAGTGAATTGGGGTTATCTGATGCGGCAGTGAGGCGCATCGGTAGGTTGAAGTCGGATTGTTTTGCTGGTTATGTTCACCCTGATCTTATTTTGCATTAATTCAGTTTTCATTTTAGGTTCGGTGTGGATTGTCGGGCACTCATATGAGTTCTGGGTGGAGCGTCGGGCTGCTACCCGCCCTGGTGGAAGATCGTTGGGCTTTGGAAGTGCCGAAGTCTACTGGAGAGGCTGATTGCAGGCACTGCCCGAAGTGGTCGACATCAGCTGGCATCGTCTGGTACCAACTGTTTTGGTTGTACATTTGGGGGGTAATGATCTGTGTTCGGTTAGGTTGGGTGAGTTGATCTCGCTGATTCAGTCGGATTTGGAAAGGTTCGCTTCTTTTTTCCCCCGGTTGGTGCTAGTGTGGTCAGAGGTTGTTCCTCGGTTGGTGTGGCATGGGGCTCGGGGTGTAAATGTCATTCAGCGGGCGAGGCGCCTATTAAATACCAGGGTGTCTCGGTTTGTCCGAGCTAGAGGTGGTGTGGTGGTTCGTCATCGGGAGTTGGAAGGTGACAACAGGGGATTCTTGCTGCCAGACGGGGTGCATCTGACGGACATTGGATTGGATATTTTCTTGTCGGGGTTGCAGGATGGGGTTGAGCAGGCTCTGGTTTTTTTGGGGGTAGGTGAGCCATGTAGTTGAGGAGTACACGGTCACCTTATGGCGGTAGTAGAAGGGGATTTACCTACATGTCCTTGGTATAGGCAGGCATACGGGTTGTTCATTGACCTTTGTTAAGGTCATTTAGAAGTTTATATTTTTGTCAAATGTTATTTCAAATTTCTATTGTGTTAATAAAGCTGTGGCCGACCCCCAGGTCAACCCCACTTTCAAAGAGATTTATGTGTCGGTAGTTAATTTATTTGAGATAATTGGGGGAGACTAATAGGGGTTATATATGTTGCTATATGCATACAGTCATGGAGGCTCACAGGTGTTTAACCGCTGAGCCAGGGACTGTTGCGTGTAAGGGGTTAATGTAGGGGTAGTCTCCCTCCCCTCCCCTTCCCTTGGTGGGTGAGTCAGAGTTAAGGGAGGAGGAGAACCTCCAGCTGACCTTGTGAGTACAAGTGGGTGTACTATGGTCTTCGCACGGATCCTCGCGTCGGCACGCGTCGTGTGGGATACAAGAGAAAACAGGTAGTTTGGATCCAGCGTAGCTGCAACTAAAAAGGAACTTGTTCCAAGTTTAATGAATTGTATTAAAAGAGGTCAATCGGCATGATGTCCTCAAGTGCTGGGAGAGAAGTGAGAGGATGGATGAAGCCTACGCGTTTCAAACGCTAGCTGCGTTCTTAGTCATGGCTGTAATGACTCATTACAGCCATGACTAAGAACGCAGCTAGCGTTTGAAACGCGTAGGCTTCATCCATCCTCTCACTTCTCTCCCAGCACTTGAGGACATCATGCCGATTGACCTCTTTTAATACAATTCATTAAACTTGGAACAAGTTCCTTTTTAGTTGCAGCTACGCTGAGTCAGAGTTAGTTAGGGGCGTTAGGGCAGGGAAGTGGTGTGTTTAGGGTAATGGGGTAGGGTATATAGGGCCACTTACCTTGTTGTTCGGCCTCTTTCCCGGATTTTCCCTCCCTCCCTTCTGTAATTTTGGTTATTTGTGAATCATTTGGTTGGTTGGTTGTGTACTGTATATTTATATTAAAAAAAACGTTACGTTATAAGGAAGGCTTTAAAAAACAAACAAAAAAAAAAAAAAACTTTACGTTATATGGAGGGTTTTAAAAAAAAACAAAAAATAAATAAACAGGAGAAACTGTTACGAGTACTGGAAAGGAGCGTTTAAAAAAAAAAAAAAGATTTGTTTACTGTGTTGTTTGATGGCACGATGGTGTCTTGTTGGTGTATTTTGTATTATGGTGTTTTTATGTTACAGCTGGCGGTAGTAGAAGGGGATTTACCTACATGTCCTTGGTATAGGCAGGCGTACGGGTTGTTCATTGACCTTTGTTAAGGTCATAAAGAAGTTTATATTTTTGTCAAATGTTATTTCAAATTTCTATTGTGTTAATAAAGCTGTGGCCGACCCCCGGGTCAACCCCACTTTCAGAGAGATTTATGTGTCGGTGGTTCATTTATTTGAAATAATTGGGGGAGACTAATAGGGGTTATATATGTTGCTATATGCATACAAGTCAGCATAAGCCTGGTATTTGTTTCCCCCATTCATACTCTTCCTATATATGTTGGACAATTCTGCACCTCTTTGTTTGCAGGTCAATTTATGAACATTTTCTCAGCTGATGTTTTTTGCAGTATGTGTATGAGACTTGTTCAAATCTCATCCACTTTGCCGCTACTGTAAATGCTGTGGATTTTCCACATAGAACTCCATTGTGGAAATTCTGCAGCGTTTGCGCTATGCAGGACCCCAGCCTAAGGATTTCAAGGAAGCTGCTTAATTTAATTCCCAAAACCTTACAAAAAAGTTTTTGCCTCCAGAATCAACCTAATAAATATGTTTTAGGTGCCCCCAAATGGGATCTCTGCTAACATTTGAAAATAGTCACGCACCATATGCTGATGACACACGGACCTAAAACTCAGCGTTTTTTGCGTGCGCAAAACGCACACGCTCTTGTGAATCCGGCCTAACACAGAAGGTTTTACCAGAAAAACGCAACTCAATAATTATTGCCCAGATTCTGAAGTTTTTAGACATACCCCACATGTGGTCCTACTGCGCTAATGGACTGAAAAACAGGCCTCAGAAGCAAAGGAGCACCTAGAGGATTTTGGGGCCTCTATTTTATTAGAATATATTTTAGGCACCATGTCAGGTATGGGTGCACCAAATCCCACACAATTTTTGCATTAACTCCCAGTAAGGGGGGGGGGCATTCTGGGGGCTGAATACTGGTGTCCTTCCCTTCATATATCCTAAATTTGTAGGTATACCCTGATGCACTCTCGCACAACTTATATATCTTCACGCCATACCTTGCCCTCTTACTCGGCAGGTACTGGCGGAATTGAAGCCTCCTTTTAATATGTACCAGGGACTCATCAATAGAAATACATTTTTTGGGGGTGTATGCTTGGCAAACCGGGCACTGAAACGGTCTAATAGACAATCGGTCAAAACTGGAGTCATCTCGGGGTGGGCACTGCTCATTATCACTATAATGTAAGAAGCAAAGTATTGCCTATTTTTTTTTTTTTAGGTTCCAGTTCAGTTCTGAAGTGGCTTTGAGGGGCCTATATATTAGAAACCCCTATGAAACACCCCATTTTAGAAACTAGACCCCTCAAAGTATTCACAGCAGCATATAGAAAGTTTATTACCCCTTTAGGTGTTTCACAGGAATTTAGAGCAAAGTAGAGGTGAAATTTACATATATTTATTTTTGTCAGAAAATCCTTTTTATTAACTTTTTTCCTGTAAAACAGAAGGTTTTACCAGAGAAACGCAACCAAATACTTATTGCCAAGATTCTGCAGTTTTTAGAAAATCTCACATGTGGCCCTAGTGCGGTAATGGACTGAAGCACCGGCCTCCGAATCAAAGGAGCACTTAGAGGATTATGAGGCCTCCTTTTTATTAGGCACCATGTCTGGTTTGAAGAGGTCTTGTGGTGCCAAAACAGTGGAAACCCCCCAAAAGTGACCCCATTTTGGAAACTACACCCCTCAAGTTTTTTTGCTAGGGGTACAGTTAGCATTTTGAGCCCACAGGTTTTTTGCTAAATTTATTGGAACTGGTTTATGAATATGAAATACTTTTTTTCTGAAAAAACATACAATGTTTTAGTTTTTACAAGGAATAAATGAGAAAAAGCACCCCAACATTTGTAAAGCAATGTCTCCCGATTACGGCAATTACCCATATGTGGTAATAAACTGCTGTTTGGACCCACGGCAGGGCTCAGAAGGGAACGAGCGCCATTTGAATTTTGGAGCGCAGATTTTGCTGGAATGGTTTTCGGTGCCATGTCGTGTTTGCAAAGCCCTGGAGGGACCATAACAGTGGAAACTCCCCAAAAGTGACCCCATTTTGGAAACTACACCCCTCAAGGAATTTTTGTAGGGGTATAATTAGCATTTTGACCCCACACGATTTTTGCAGAATTTATGGGAATTATGCCGTTTGATTGAAAATCTAATTTTTTTTTAATATAATGTCGTTTTAGCTCAGATTTTTTCATTTTTACAATAGATAAAGGATAGAGGAGAAAAAGCACCCCAACATTTTTAAAGCAAACTCTTCTGAGCACAGCAATACCCCATATGTGGTAATAAACTGCTGTTTGGACACACGGCAGGGCTTAGAATGGACGGAGCACCATTTTACTTTTTGAGCTCAAGTTTTGCTGGAATGGTTTGCGGCCCCATGTCACATTTGCAAAGCCAGTGAAGGACTAAAATAGTGCAAACCCCGCAAAAGTGACCCCATTTGGGAAACTACAACCCTTGTGGAATTTATCTAGCGGTATAGTGAGCATTTTGACCCCACAGTTTTTTTGCTGAATTATTGTAATTATGCAGTGAAAATGAAAATCGACACTCTTTCCACTAAAATGTTGAATTTTTTTAATTTTTACAAGGAATAAAGGAGAAAATGCACCATAACAATTGTAAAGCAATTTCTCCCGAATACGGCAATACCCCATATGTGGTCATAAACTGCTGTTTGGACACACGGCAGGGCTCAGAATGGCAGGAGTGCTGCTTGGCATGTAGATTTTGGTTGATTGTTTTTTGGGCGCCATGTCGCATTTGCAGAGTCCTTGAGTTAAACTGTTCCCGGGGTTGGGCGATGCCATATATGTGAATGTACACTGCTGCTTGGGCACGCTGCAAGGCTCAGAAGCGAGGGAGAGCCATTTGGCTTTTGGAGCGCAGATTTTGCTTAGTGGTAGTTTTGTTTGGGGTTTTGCTGGTTTTTCAGTTTATAATGTGGGGGCATATATAATCTGTGCGGTACATCAGGGCCTAATAAGAGGGTATAATAATGGGGTAAATAAATAATATTTCATAGATCTATGGCCAGTGTCGCATTGATAAAAGGTGGCAGATGTTATCCACTTTTGGATACTCTGCAGATTTTGTGTCACCATATTCTGAGAGCCAGAACTTCTTTATTTATTTCTCCACTGGAGCTGTGTGAGGGCTTATTTGTTGTGGGACAATCTGTAGATTTCACTGGTACCATTTTGGGGTACATGCGATTTTTTGATCACTTTTATTTCATTTTTTTTGGCAAGCAAGGTGACCAAAAACCAGCAATTCTGATGTTTTTTATTCTTTTTTTTATACGGCGTTCGCCATGCGCTATGAATGACAATTTTACTTTATTCTGCGGGTCGGTACGATTACGGCGATACCATATGTATATAGTTTTTCTTATGCTTTGCAGCGTCTGCACGATAAAATTACTTTTGTTTCAAATAATTTATTTTTTGTGTCACCATATTCTGAGAGCCATATCTTTTTTATTTTGTTCCATCAAAAAAGCTGTCGGAGGGCTTGTTTTTTGCGGGATGGGCTGCAGAATTTAATGTTATAATTTTGGGGTTCTTGCAGCTTTTAGATTCATTTTTTTATTCCGTTTTGCGAGGAGTACTGACTGACAAACAGCGATTCTGGAACAGTTTTTCATTTAATTTTTTTACAGTGTTCACCGTGCGGGTAAAATAGCGTGATATTTTTATAGTTCGGGTCGTTATGGACGCGGGGATACTAAATATGTGCACTTTTTTTAATGTTTTTAATTTTTTCCTATAATAAAAGACTTATTATAGGAAAAAAGGCTGTTATAGTATTTTTTAACATGAAACTTATTTTTTTTTACATTTTGACAAAATTTTTCTTAACTTATTTTAACTTTTTTTTTGTCCCACTAGGGAACTTGAAGGCGTGAAGCCCTGATCGCTATTCTAATACACTGCACTACATACATAGTGCAGTGTATTAGAGCTGTCAGCTATTCACTGACAGCAAGCCTGTTAGGCTTCTCCTCCCAACAGGGCCTAATAGCCTTCCGTACTAGGAAGTGATTGTTAGTCTACGGTTGCCATAGCAACCATTGGAACCCCCGTGGGTGCCGATGGTTGCCATTAGCCGCCATAGGGTGCGATCTAATCACTTAGAGCTGCATCTAAGTGGTTAATCGGCCGGAACGGAGCCTAGCTTCGGTCCTTGCCGTTAGAGCACGATGTCATCTGTGACAAACAGCTGACACCCGCTCCCGTTGCAACCATCATGGTTGCCGACAGGCTAGAAGACACTTCGATGTAGCGATCGCTGCATCTAAGGAGTTAATCAGCCGGATCGGAGCCTAGCTTCGGTCCTGGCCGTTACAGCGGGGTGTCGGACAGCCGATACCCGGCGGTGAAAGCATTGGCTCAGCTTCTGAGCCAGCGCCATCACATACACTACCTCATGGAGCTGTGATTGGTCAGTCTGCTGTGACTGACCAATCACAGCGATCGCCGGCAGTCCCCTACCGTCTACCTACCGTCCCCTACCGTCTTGCTGGGCCAATCAACTGTCATAAACAGTTGACGACACAGTTCTGTCACCCTGTCCTTTGACAGGGTGACAGTTTTTAGCCAGGACGCACCGGTACGTCCCGATGCCTTAAAGCACTGCAATACAGGACGTACCGGTGCGTCTTGGTTCAGTAAGGGGTTAACCCATGTTACTACTCATATAAGTCATGTTCTTTTTCTTAAGAATTTTTAAAACTGTCATGGTAGACATAATAATTCTAGATGGTTTTTTTTTCATTCCCCATTCATATGTTCCAGAAAAAAAATTTGTTTCTGAATAATTTCGGCAGATTTTATAATCTTATAATTATTATTACCACAGATTCCATGGGGTGAATCCGCATATAGCAGTTGCAAATCTGTGGCAGATATATTGTGCCAAATTTATGAAACTGAAGCATGAAGTATAATTTATTTTGGCGCACCTCACTAGGCATGTTAGACACTTTGCTTTATAAGCGCCCCAGGCTGGCATACATATACACCAACATTTTATGCAAAAAAATGGCTGACATTTTTAATGCATTTAATCCATGTTACTACATATATAAGTCATATTCTTTTTCTTAAGAATTTTTAAAACTGTCGTGGTAGACATAATAATTCTAAATGCTAAATTTGGCGTATGCTGTGTACATTTTTTTGTGCAATTTATATTCGAATTTTGGTGCACTTTGCTCCTCCTATATCACATGAGATCATCATTACTCAGGAGTGATGATGTCATAATTCTTCAGTCATCCTTGTAGGGGCATTATTACTCCGTAGTGATGATGTTACAATGCAGTGCATTCTTTTTATAGGCTGATCGGTGAATAGGTCCTTTGATAGAGAGTAAAGGCGAGGAGAAAACATGAGTGCAGGTATGTCCTGAAGATTTTTGGTTGCTTTATCCTTTCCTTTCTGGTCCACAGAATGTGTTTGTACCTTCTTCAGTCTGCCCTTTTTGTAGAAGTGTAACATGAGGCCCTATTGATCACCTCCCTATAGAATATAAATAATGATAGGGCCCTAAAATTGTATGATGAAAATGCTGATTTTTCGTTATAGTTAGTTTCCATGGTGGATTATTTCCAATTCCCATTATAAATCTTTCCCACCATGGGAGGAAGTTAGTTGTCACATGACTGTGCCGCCACATTACCAACCAATGCCTATGGGCCTATGTTAGGATCTATAACTTACATAAGGAGGGTGGAGATGGATGACTTTCTTGTATAATATGTTTCTAAATCTAATACATAGCATTTATACTGATTATTTTTGTTGTTCTGTAGATATTATAATGCTGGCGGTGGCGATCACTATTGTTACTGTCCTGTTCTTACATGTCATTGCCTGTTTGGTCATTTTGTTCCGGAGGTAAGTGAATGATGTCTTCTACACTTGCTAGAATATTGTTCTGGAAATACTTTCCTTTTACTGTCATAGTGAGCAGAAGAACATGGAATTGTTGTACTATTATATTCCCTTAGAGGGTCAGGACGTAAGACACCAAATTCTCTACTTTGGCCAAGAGGATAGAAGCAGCTGAGGCACTATATAACAAAGCTCTCCACCTTCTCACCTCCACCTTAGCATTGCGGCCCATACAAAATGACTGTCTTTAATTGCAGGTTTAATAGCTGGCCGAGATATCTACAAGAACCTGTCATTTTTCTTTGTATTTACCAATTTCTTACTGTTTTCTAACTTAGGAAAATGAAGAAAACCCAAAGTCAGGCTGATGATGAACTTACAGAAGTTCTTATTCATAAACCAGGTAATAATAAGACAATAACCATAGTAAAAACCAAAAAAAAACCACACAGAGCCCATTATAGAGCAGATCACTCTCCTCTCACTTAAAATGCTTCCAAACTCTTAGAATTTGGTAGATCATTAGGATCTACTATTTATACTGTAACTCATACGGTAATAGCTGCCGGTACAGCACATTCTGGGGTTGTCATCGGCCTATCCTAGAGGTTATGCTTTTGGGACTTGTGGGATCACTGTCTTACATATTGTAATAGCTGAACTGAAGAGCTTTGGGGGTATCCATGTAATATCGGGACTGTGCAGTAGATTCAGTACAATTTCACAATATGATGATACACATGACATGGGTAAAATGAAAAATCTGCAAATAAAATTGAATATCTAATAATAACCACTCTAATTTTGCCAGTGGATGAAAATGAGACTGCGGAGGCAGCTTCAGAAGATCCTCATTAGAGAAGACAAGACCAGGTTGTGAGGACGAGGATGGCAGAGAGGAAGAAAGGGAGGAAGAGGAAAGTAGGAGGTGGAGAGAAGGAGGAAGAAGAGGAGGAGGAGGAAGAACGAGGAGAAGAGAGCATTATAATGAAGAGTATTTTTACATCAACATACTCAATTTTTTGTTCCTGTTTTTAAAAAAAAACAAAACACAAAAACTGTATGTTAATAAATGTGTTTTGTTTGTTAAATGTGTGAAATATTCTTCCCTTATCAGGTGGTATGCGTAAAACCAAAGGATGGAGTTGGTTCCCAAGCAAAAATCAATCTGTGCCCATGCCCCCCATTGTGGTGGTTTACTTGATAATGCCCAATACTTGTGCCTTGGTTGGTCAAACCACCCACATCTTTATTATTGAAATTGGCAATGGCTGGGCATTGTGATAGATCTTGGATACAAGGTTGGTTTAATGAAAACCAAATTAGCCCCTTGATATGGCCCACTGTTGTGTTGGTTCCCTATATGATCATTTTCAGTAGTTATACAACAAAGCGTGAACTACCCTCAAGCTGCCTCGCTCTGATTGGTCAGCATAAGAGTTAGGGAAGCTAGCTCCACCCTGTTGGCTAACTATGACAAATAAGCATATAGGGAGCAAAAATAATAGTGGGCAATATCTCTGGAATGAGGGGGGGTCCAGGAAAAAAAATAGCTCTGGAATCAGGGAGACAGCGCTATGCGGGTAAGTTAACCAATTTAACTTATATGACCTACTGACTGGTCCTTTTTAAGTGCCGATTTTGAAATCGTCCATCTGCACCCTGGGTAATAGGTTCATAGGTTCGACCTGGGTCTACCCACCTACCTCGTCCTTTAGTAGTGTGGTGGCCACCCCCTTTTTGTAGGTTTAACTTTAAAACCCTTTTTTTAATTTTGTCTGCACATATACATCTGAATCCATCTCTATTCCAACCTACCAGTCCCCAATAGAAGGAAGGTTCCTAACTCTCTCATCCCTCACAATACCTTTCCATGTGTGTAAAGTAAGGATCCAAGTTTTATCACCAGCTGGCAAGATAATAACAGGGGTGAGCAAAACAGATGTAGTAATTCTCAGTCTCTTTGAAAAGAGTTCTATAAAACCCATATTCATCATTAAAATTGGAAAACACAGGGACCGACAACACTACACACAGTCTAGCCGTACAACACCGAAATGGCGCCAAGTCTGCTGCTTAAATCTCTTCTCTAGCTCACCCTCTGGTCCCTCCTTGCAAACGTCCTGGCGCACAGCGCAACAACATTTACCCTTACACCAATGCTAGGCTGTGTGTGGGCCCGCACTGCCTACCGCAGCTGCGTACGGCAGCCCGCCAGTCCTTCCTCACATAGACTAACAGGGGAAGCAACACACCCCAACACACTAATGAGCAAATTGGGTCTCCATTATGGTGCCTGGTTTTTACACCCAGGACCGAAGGCCCTGGTATTTGTTTCCCCCATTCACACTCTTCCCATATATGTTGGACAATTCTGCACCTCTTTGTTTGCAGGTCAATTTATGAACTTTTTCTCAGCTGTTTTTTTTTTTGCAGTATGTGCATGAGATTTCTTTAAATCTCATCCACTTTGCCGCTAGGAAGCTGCTTAATTTAATACCCAAAATCTTACAACAAAAAGTTTTTGCCTCCAGAATCAACCTAAAAAACATGTTTTGGGTGCCCCCAAATTGGATCTCTGCTGACATTTTAAAATAGTAGATATTATGATGGTGGAGAGGGAAAAAACCCGGGAACCCACGACCCATGACATCCGCTCAGGGTAAAATTGTCCCATTGAATATATGTGACCATAGACTGATATAGTATAAAGTGTGTTTGCATAGTGTGCTCGCTGCAGTACATTGGTCTGGTTAGTCCTTGGAGAACCCCTTTAATAAATTAGCATAAACTATGTAGCTACAAAAAGGGAATTTATTTCATGTGAGCAAGGAAATACACATGTGATGAAGATGTTAAGTGATAGATTTTTGGGAAAAATGTTTTCTCACCGAGTCATACAAAAGGTACAATATGGGCCTATTCGTAGATAATGGGTCCGTTACTTGGAGGTGTTCACATGTTAGGGGTTCTGTACCTAAATCCAGACAGAATCTGCTGCAATTCGGCCGACTAAATATGTGAATGGGTAATTTTTTAATTCCCCAATCATATGCTCCAGAAAAAAAATCAGTTTCGGAATAATTTCAGCAGATTTTATAATCTTATAATTATTATTACCAAAGATTTCATGGGGTGTATCCGCATATAGGAGTTGCAAATCTGTGGCAGAAATATTGCGCCAAATTTATGAAACTGAAGCATAAAGTATAATTGATAGAGAGTAAAGGCGAGGAGAAAACATGAGTGCAGGTAAGTCCTGAAGATTTTTGGTTGCTTTATCTTTTCCTTTCTGGTCCACAGAATGTGTTTGTACCTTCTTCTACAGTCTGCCCTTTTTGTAGAAGTGTAACATGAGGCCCTATTGATCACCTCCCTATAGAATATAAATAATGATAGGTCCCTAAAATTGTATGATGAAAATGCAGATTTTTCGTTATAGTTAGTTTCCATGGTGGATTATTTCCAATTCCCATTATGAATCTTTCCCACCCTGGGAGGAAGTTAGTTGTCACATGACTGTGCCGCCACATTACCAACCAATGCCTATGGGCCTATGTTAGGATCTATAACTTACATAAGGAGGGTGGAGTTGGATGACTTTCTTGTATAATATGTTTTTAAATCTAATACATGTCATTTATACTGATTATTTTTGTTGTTCTGTAGATATTATAAGGATGGCGGCTGCGATCACTATTGTTAGTGTCCTGTTCTTACATGTCATTGTTTGTTTGGTCATTTTGTTCCGGAGGTAAGTGAATGATGTCTTCTACACTTGCTGGCATATTGTTCTGGAAATACTTTCCTTTTACTGTCATAGTGAGCAGAAGAACATGGAATTGTTGTACTACTCCCTTAGAGGGTCAGGACGTAAGACACCAGATTCTCTACTTTGGCCAAGAGGATAGAAGCAGCTGAGGCACTATATAACAAAGCTCTCCGCCTTCTCACCTCCACCTTAGCATTGCGGCCCATACAAAATTACTGTCTTTAATTGCAGGGTTAATAGCTGGCCAAGATTTCTCCAAGAACCTGACATTTTTCTTTGTATTTACCAGTTTCTTACTGTTTTCTAATTTTAGGAAAATGAAGAAAACCCAAAATCAGGCTGATGATGAACTTACAGAAGTTCTTATTCATAAACCAGGTAATAATAAGACAATAACCATAGTAAAAACCAAAAAAAAACCACACAGAGCCCATTATAGAGCAGATCACTCTCCTCTCACTTAAAATGCTTCCAAACTCTCAGAATTTGGTAGATCATTAGGATCTACTATTTATACTGTAACTCATACGGTAATAGCTGCCGGTACAGCACATTCTGGGGTTGTCATCGGCCTATCCTAGAGGTTATGCTTTTGGGACTTGTGGGATCACTGTCTTACATATTGTAATAGCTGAACTGAAGAGCTTTGGGGGCATCCATGTAATATCGGGACTGTGCACTAGATTCAGTACAATTTCACAATATGATGATACACATGACATGGGTAAAATGAAAAATATGCAAATAAAATTGAATATCTAATAATAACCACCCTAATTTTGCCAGTGGATGAAAATGACACTGCGGAGGCAGCTTCAGAAGATCCTCATTAGAGAAGACAAGACCAGGTTGTGAGGACGAGGATGGCAGAGAGGAAGAAAGGGAGCAAGAGGGAAGTTGGAGGAGGAGAGGAGGAGGAAGAAGAAGAAGAGGAGGAGGAAGAACGAGGAGAAGAGAGCATTATAATGAAGAGTATTTTGACATCAATATACTAAAATTTTTGTTCTTTTTAAAAAATAAAAAAAAACACAAAAACTGTATGTTAATAAATGTGTTTTGTTTGTTAAATGTGTGAAAATTCTTCCCTTATCAGGTGGTATGTGTAAAACCAAAGGATAGAGTTGGTTCTCAAGCAAAAATCAAACTGTGCCCATGCCCCCCATTGTGGTGGTTTACTTGATAATACCCAATACATGTGCCTTGGTTGGTCAAACCACCCACATCTTTATCATTGAAATTACCAATGGCTGGGCATTGTGATAGATCTTGGATACAAGGTTAGTTTAATGAGAACCAAACTAGCCCCTTGATATGGCCCACTGTTGTGTTGGTTCCCAATATGAAAATTTTCTGTAGTTATCCAACAAAGCGTGAACTATCTATCCTCAAGCTGCCTCGTGCTGATTAGTCAGCATATGAGGCAGGGAAGCTAGCTCCACCCTGTTGGCTAATTATGACAAATAAGCATATAGGGAGCCAAAATAACAGTGGGCAATATCTCTGGAACGAGGGGGTGGGGGTCCAGGAAAAAAAGAAAAATAGCTCTGGAATCAGGGAGACAGCGCTATTCGGGTAAGTTAACCAGTTTAACTTACATGACCCACTGACAGGTCCTCTTTAAGTGCCGATTTTTAAATCATCTATCTTCACTTTGGGTAATAGGTTCGACCTGGGTTTACCCACCTACTCCGTCCTTTAGTAGTGAGGTGGCCACCCCCTTTTTGTAGTTTTAATTTTAAAACCTTTTTTTTATTTTGTCTGCACATATACATCTGTATCCATTGATATGGGATGTTAGTGAAACCAATAATTAGTACCCTTCATAACTGATCAAGCTCATGGAGATAGCCTGAATCCATTATAACACTGGATTCCCAATCATTGATGTGTACACACAGTTGAGAGAACATACATCTCTTTGTCTTGATTTGCTCTTCTTTCAGTTGATTATCGGTTAAACACATTCCAGATGGAAACTAGATCTTTCTCTTTCCTTGCAGCCGGTGCCACGAGAGTTGTGTGTGAATCCTACCCATCGACAGGTGTAGGGCAGAGTGGAGCATATGCCACTGTGTTTGGCAGGGCTTTCTGCAGAGGCAGCTTCTGTTAGTGTCTCCCAGGGCACTACTCAACTGGGACCTGGCACTGCTCACAAACACCATCTGCCATTGGCAGGACGAGCACCAGTGAAACCATTATGTGAATGGGCAAACACTCTTCTGTGCTCATTAGCTGCATATAACACACACACACACAGCCCACATGCAGCACCCTTTACATTAACAGAAGAAGCTCTTTCTATATCAGACCTTCCGAAAATAGTCAAGCTTCAGATGGACTTCTGACAGCCAAATTACAATTAACCAAGATTGCTAATTCCATGAACACATGGACGGGGATCTGCTAATATTCACTAATGTATGGTCAATGGATTATCATTGAACTGTAATGTAGTTTTATGAAGTTCAAATTGAGTTAATGTAACGGCCAAGTTTTGGACAGGCCACATTTGGATGTATAATATAAAATCATGACAAGAATAAAATGAGAATGTCTCGATCTGTAAAACCTACCATGTGTCCATTAATTGGGACCACTAAGACCATAATTTTTTTTTTACATTCTTATAAAGAAAAAGTGGTACCCAAGTTTCTCGATTTTGTAGGTAGGACATATCTATCAATTATTTTTATATTATATTAAGTGATTTTTTTTTATGGCATCCAAGCTAATAAATTTGCTGCTTCCCCTTTAAGGTGGATGTCTCCAACTGATATCATTGGTCTAAACTTGGAATAGATGGACTAGTTTTAACTTCTTATTTCTTCAAACATGCAATAAGAAGAACAGTAAAATATAAGTAGTTTTAGACTATGGGGTAAGTCATTGGGGCAGGGTCCAAGCACTTTCTTTACAACTGAAGGGGTCCACAAACCCATGTAGAAAAAAAAAACTAGCAATAGATCTCCTTCTGAAGGTGTCAGTGAACCAAATGTACTTTTCACTCCATTTATTCTTTTTGATGCTTAGCCCATTGACGGACCAAATGTCTCATATTAGGAGATGCTGGGTTCCTATATATCCAGATGTCCAGAGAAAGAGTTAAGCCAAATTGCACATTTCACCTGTAGGACGCCCTTTTCCCTCAATGATTTGGTCTTGGTACTCTACTCTTGGTAGCCCCAGAAAACGGGTTGTCCAGGCAGGGGGCGTTTTTTTATACTGATGAATTATCCACAGGATAGGTCATCAGTATATAATCGGTGGGGGTCGACACCCAGACCCCACACCAATCAGCTGTTCTGACTGCCTCCGGGCACCAGAAGTTATGCAGTGGTTGGTGCCAGTAGGAGATGGCTCTAGTCATTGTATAGTGGCCGTGCTGGGTTACTGTAACTTTGCTCCTATTCACTTGAATAGGATCATGGCTGCAGTACTGCAGCACAGCCACTATGCTGTGTATGGAGCCATCTGCTTCCGGCACCGACTGGTGCCCGGTGAAAGCTAGGATAGCTGATCGGTGTCGGTGTGGGGTTCAGGTGTCAGACCCCCACCGATCATATACTGATGACCTATCTTGTGGATAGGTCATCAGTATGAAAAACCGCCCCCTACCTGGACAACCCCTGTGTGTGGAGGTATTTCGGTAACTGGTTCCCATTCTCTGCATAATGTTGGTGGAACCAAGGCACAAGAACATAGTAGAGCAAGTCTCAAAGTCATTTACCCAGATCAGGATTAATCAGTCAAGTGCAACACCACAGGATACAACAAAAATGTAGTTAAAAACGAGCCAAAGTTGAAAGAGAAAACCACAATAGCCCAAAAAAAAAGTACAATAAAGCACATACTAATGAACGGAGTCAAACTAGTCAATGTCACAGAATGGAGCAGCAATACAGACAAGGAATGGAGGGTCTCAAACAAAAAGCGCATTCAAACACAAGAGGTCAACAACAATGTAAATGATTACCAGGTATAAGAAGAATATCATGGTATTAAGTGCTATAACTGGCACCATAAAAAGGCAGTCAGTTTTTAATATGGTGCTGTCTTCTCTGTTTGTGTAGGCAGCAGTGCACCCATCTGTCCGGTATCCTGGCTGGCCCCGTTGCAGAAAAGAGTGTCAGCAGCCGGGACCTGCAGACAGATCATCTGCACACATATTAAGTGGTCTTACAACTGCCACCCTAAGCAAAATCGTGTTTGGGACTCTCAGTCCCCAAGCGCCAAAAGTAGTCACAAACTTGTAGATCTATGGTTATTTGTAATATTGTTTTTTATTTCATAGTACAGGGTATTGCATGGGGCGAAGGAATCCCTTTCAAACAAAGAAATGGCTTTATTTGAGGTGGTGCCTAATGTGGAGTACATCCAAAAATGTTCAAGAGACACAAATGACATCACTAGCCCTGACTGTATCTAATGACATCACTATAGTCACTTTTACTTGGTATAGTGACATATATCTATAAATTGCATGTGTTAAAGGGGTGCTATAAAAATATATTTATATATATTTTTGTCCAGAAACAGCAACACTCTTATCTATGGGATATATCTGGTATTGTTGTTCAACCTAATTCAAATAAATGAGGCTGAGCTGCAATACCAGGTGCAACCCATGGACAAGGGTGGCGCTGTTTCTGGAATAAAGCAGGCCAGAATTTAATACAATATATTTCAATTAGTGTTTCACTTCTGTGGGACAGAAAACGTAAAGGAGAACGATTTACAAAAATATTGAATATATCAATGGTACAGTTTTATGACAGCAAATCCAACTAAATATAATTTGTAAACCAAACAAATGAATATTTGATCAGACGGCTGTATACTCAATGATAACAAACATCTCCTAGCTTCAATATACAAAACCTACTCCAGGGAGACCTTACATCTGTCAACCTCACCTAAATGTAGATGCTGCTCTTACAGTCAGAAGAAATACCCAGAGACTTGCAATAATTCTTACTTTCATATAGTGGAATCTCTAGGGAAAATGAGGAGATCCCAGTTATGTATATGTTGTTTTGTAATTCATAACCTAATTATGTTGTTGTACATTTTGGTGAAATTAATGCTAGTATTACTTTATTGATAACTAAGAACTCTATCTTGATGCAGTCACTTCTCCCATTCAGAGCCATGAAAGCCTGATAAAAAAAAAGTACGTAGGAGGTTGTCACCATTAACTGAGCATTTAAAAGTAACAGTATAAAGTAAGTACTAATATGTATGGATCTTATGATTCAGGGGTTAAATAAAAAAAGGATAGAGAACTAATGCCGCTTTGGTGGATATACATTTTAACTGTGACTGCCTGGCACCCAAGGTCTGCTCCAACTGTATGCAAGCACTTGAACAACAGATTCACAGGGGCCCTGTGACTACCCTACCAGGGGCGTAACTATAGGTGGTGCAGAGGTTGCGGTCGCTCCTGGGCCCTGGTACCTGAAAGGGTCCAATTGTCCCCCTGCTCCATATAGGGTAACCAGCACTGTCACTGACATGTCATATTTATGGAGCCCCTTTACAGGATTTGCACTGGGGTCCTGAAGCTTCAAGTTACGCCTCTGTACCCTACCCCCTGCTTGAGATGGGTAGCAGCATAAAACATACAGCATACAGAATGCTTAACCAGATCCCCACTGGGCCCCCCAAGCCCAGTAGACCAGGCCCTAGCATCTGCCCAATACTGACATCGGCCCTGCCCACACCAGTCATTGGGAAAAAAATACTGACTATGGATCAGATGCAAATAAAAGTCTGGCCCATGAATACTGTGTGATGTTGATAAGATATTAAGTGGCTGAAAACCTAGCTTTATCCGTAGTGAAGGTGCCCACCTTACCCCCAAAGCCTCTTTTACATAGGCCTTGCTGATCAGGGGATCCATGGTGGTCTTCTTACAGGCCACTTCTGAGGTCAGTGGTTGTCATGACTCCGCCAGTAACCTGTGCAAGAAATAACTCACAATTATCTGTGCATTCACAAAGGGTTATTTCCTATACAGGGTCCTGGGTGGTTCATGACAATCACTGCTCAAGATCTGGGCACGCGAGGAGGCTGCAGGCGTGACCTTCAAAAACACACCAGTGAATCTCCTGGTTGGTGAGAACCACATAAGTGAGTGGGGCTCGACTCCAGGTAGAATCTTAAAATTCAACCATCATCCTCAATTCCATGGTATCCATCGATTTGGAGTGTCACTAAAGATACATCCCATTTTTAGTCTCTCTTATCTTAAATGTTGAATTATGGCACCTTAAAGGGATCCTGTCATCAACATCTTACCTGTTAAACTCGCCTGACCCCTCAATGGCCGCAGCTGTCCAGAGTGCGTTCCTGTTCTCTTCTTTCCTGAAGTCCTCCTCTGTCTGTAAATATCGTCGTTTAAACTCTTCCCGCCCTTTATGGTAATTATTTTTCCCTCTGGGATGCAGCTTATTAACCCCGCCCACCGTTGCCACCTGTCTGGCCCTGACTGGCTAAGGAGCTGTCAATCAAAAAGAAGGAGGTGGAGTCCACTCTGAGATGCTGGAGGAATGAAAACCTGACTCTTTTCAAATGAAGATTTGACTCTTTTCTGCTCATTTGCATACGGCGTGGACCACTGAAAAACTGAATACTAAAGCTACAGAGCTTACTTAGAACATATTTATAGCTTAGATGACAATGATTTTTCACCCACTTTCACCAGGTATTGCTGGCTTTATAGCTAAAATGCTGGTGACAGGTTCCCTTTAAAGGCTATGTACAGTTTTTTATTTTGTTGTTTTTTTTTAAATAAAATTGTGCATCGGTGTGATTGGTCCAAATTCCTAAATACTTTTTATTGAAAATTATTTTTACTTTTTGAGATGCAACTGCTTTGTATTCTGTATACAGAGCAGCTGCATCGTGCCCTAAGACTTGAATCCATCAGGTCCACGGGACTGACGGGTTCAGTGTCAGCGGGTCCTGTGTGTCTCTGACACGCAGGATCCACCTGTAATCGATCACATCTAGGTTATGAACTTAGATGTGATCGTTAACAGCTCGATCCTGCGTGTCAGAGACATGTCACTCAACCTGTCAGTCCCGCTGACCTGACGGATTCAAGTCTTAGTGCACTATACAGCTACTCTGTATACAGAATACAAAGCAGTTGCATCTCAAAAAGTAAAAATAATTTTTAATAAAATGTATTTAGAAAGTTGCACCAATCACACTGATACACATTTTTATTTAAAAAAAACAAACAAAAAAAAAAAACGATGTCAAAGGTGTACCTAGCCTTTAATGGGAAGAAAGCGAATTTACCTAAAAACAAATTAGTAGACCTGTGAACAGCTCATGTCTTGTCCTAAGTAACCAGATACTTCTATGTCTAACAAGTATGGACTCCGCACTACATTACTCTGGACTGGTGCTGCCTATTCTTTACATTTTGTTATTGGCGCCGTAAGCAGGGGCGGAACAAGCTCTTCTGAAGTCCAGAAAATAACTGTTGTATATGTCAATCATTAAGTCAAGAGCGATCAGCCCTGATTCTTCTAGCAACATGTATGTTCAGCCCTACTTAACACGCATGTTATGTCTGTGTGTGTAAAATCCATATATGTATGTACCAGTGTGTAATCTTTTTAATCCATTAATTGTGCCTCCCTCTCAATGGTGCCCTAGGCGACTGCCTACTCTGCCTACCCACAGCTGTGCCAGTATGCAACAAAAAATGCAGACAGGGGCCGCTGGATGGTATGTCGCCACTACATCAAGCATATCCATGTTTGTAACCATCGGAGATATGAAGAAATCCTGTATATATATTGCTAACATACTTCATGTGTCAACTAAAAAACTCTGCATAAGGTAAAAAAGTTACAAATAACACTAATTCAATGTATTTTTTAATTAACATTATTGACATACATGAAAATAAAGGAACAATGCTGGTAAAATGTTCATATTTTCGCAACGTGCCATGGAGTTTTTTGCCTTTTCATGCAGAACCAACTTATATTTTCGGCACTGCGGTTTAAGCGACTGAATACAGCATAGGTGTAATTGTGTCAAGGTCAAACAAGTAGCGACTGTTATTAAAAATAATTGCATACTGTTTTTCTGAACTGTTCCATAACATGAAGAGTTATCCAAGGTAAAGCTGTTCATCTATTCTTGGGTTGTCTACGCTGGGTAATGCAGATTCTACATAGCGGAGAACGCTCTGATGTAACCAGTGATCATCCCTTGATGAGTAACGAGAAATGACAGATTCCGCAGTGAGCTGGAATCAACAGACTGTGGAATAATACACACAATAAAACCACCTCACCGTCTTGTATGAGTCGTAGGTAGTGATAACAGTGGAGTGTCTTTAGGATCACAGTGGGCTGACAAGTAGGTGAAGAATTCAACTAGTAGAACAAAAATAGAACTGACACAGAGAGCGGAGCACATGCAGAGCCGGGATGTTTGATATTCCGAATATGAAGCTTTAGGAAATTTTCCTAAGTAAAAAGTGGTCAGTAACAACAGAGAGCTTTATTTTATTCACATTCGCAATTGTGCGCAAGTGATGTTTCATGGCTTTCCAAGATCTACTGGGACAAAAATACACAAAGCTCTTTCTGTTGAAGCTCGGTCCAAGATCCTATGAAAAACATTTGGCATTAAACTATTTTTTTCAAATATTAGTAGCTTTGTTACCTTTAGGGAATGTTCACATACAGTGTTTTCAGGCGTTTTTCAGGGCGTAAATGCATCGAAAAACGCCTGAAAAAATGGAAGCTGAACGCCTCCAAATATCTGCCCATTGATTTCAATGGGAAAAACTGCGTTTCGTTCAGACGGGGACGGGGGGACGGGGGTTGGAAAAAATGTGGTACAAATATATGACACAATTGCATAAATACTCATACCCTAAGGCTTCTTTCACACTAGCGTTAGTATACGTTTACCTCTGTTCCATCAGAGGAAGAGAGGATCGAAAGATTAAACGGAAAGCAACGGTTCCGTTAGCATTACTATTGATTTCAGCTGCATCGAGATAGAATATCTATAGGACTACGACCCGTATAGCTATGGATAGGATTAAATACAGAGCTCAGCAGACAGTATCACATATAGTAAACTTAGATACAGGGCCCAGCAGACAGTATCACACCATGTGCGCAGGGCTGGCTTTAGGATAGATGGCACCAGTGCAAAATTATCTTTCGGCACCCCACCCCATCATAAAAAAACGATCCATAAAAAACTATAATGCCCCCTTATAGTGCCCCACACAGTATAATGCCCCCTTAGTGCCCCACACACAGTATAATGCCCCTTTAGTGACCCCCATACAGTATAATAATAATATTTAATAATATATTACAACCCCTTCAAGGGCACAGTATTTTGTCCTCTGACTGTGCCCACACAATATTATGTCCCCTAATTGCCACACACAGTATATTGCCCACTGTAGTGCCCCTACACAGTATAATGCCCCGTCCCCTGACTGACACACATCCCCCTTGTAGATTATGCCTCCCTGTAGACAGTGCCATAATCGACCACCTCCTCCTTGAAGAAAGTGCCATACAGCCCCCCACCTCCCCCTTCTAGACAATGCCATAGAGCCCCGCAACTCACCCTTGTAGACAGTGCCATAATCCCCTACCTGCTCCATGTAGACAGTGCCACACATCCCCCCACCTACCCCTTGTAGATCGTGCCATAGAGCCCCCCACCTCCCCCATGTAGTCAGTGCTATACAGCCTTCACCCCCCCTTGTAGACAGTACCCCTCAAACAAAACAAATTGTACTTACCCTGCCCTATTCCCATGACAAACCGAGCTGCTCCCCACTCACAGTAAAACGACCATCAGCCCGCCACTCACAGATAGTGCCACACAGCCCCCTGTAGATAGTGCCACATAGCCCCCTTGTAGGTAGTGCCACACAGCCCCTTGTAGGTATTGCCACACAGACCCCTTGTAGGTAGTGCCACACAGCCCCCTTGTAGGTCATGCCACACAGTCCCCTTGTAGGTAGCGCCACACAGCCCACTTGTAGGTAGTGCCACACAGACCCCTTGTAGGTAGTGCCACACAGCCCCTTGTAGGTAGTGCCACACAGCCCTCTTGTAGGTAGTGCCACAAAGCCCCCCTGTAGGTAGTGCCACACAGCCCCCTTGTAGGTAGTGCCACGCAGCCCCCAAGTAGGTAGTGCCACACAGCCCGCATGTAGGTAGTGCCACACAGCCCCCTTGTAGGTAGCGCCTCCACATGTGTGATGCTGTCTGCTGGGCCCTGTATCTAAGCCTACCACATGGTAGGCTTAGATTCAGGGCCCATATGTGACACTGTCTGCTGGGCCCTGTATCTAAGCCTGCCACATGATAGTGTTAGATACAGGGCCCATGTGGGATACTCTCTGGTGGGCCCTGTATCTAAGCCTACCACAATGTAGGCTTATATACAGGGCCCAGCAGACAGTACCACATACAGGTCGATGTGTGATGCTGTCTGCTAAACCCAGTATCTAAGCCTACCACATGGTAGGCTTAGATACAGGGCCCATGTGTGATACCGTCTGCTGGGCTCTGTATTTAAGTTTACTACATGGTAGGCTTAAATAAAGGGCCCATCTGTGATACTGTCTGCTGGGCCCTGTATCTTTGCCTACCACAAGCCTACTACTCTACCTCCCTGCTCCCTCCTCCTGCTTAGCCCTCCCCTCCCCATAAAGTTCTATGGGTAGTAGCCTGTGTCTCCTCTCTCTCTCTCTCTCTCTCTCTGCTTCTTCCTCCTGCTCCCCTCTACTTAGACTTCTATTGGCAGCAGTTTCTGTGTCACTCTCTCTGCTCCTGTGCCCTCTCCCCCACCATAGACTTATACGGGCAGTATCTGTGTCTCTCTATCCCTACTCACTCCTTCTGCTCCTCCTCAGTGACTTCACACAGACTTTACGTGGATTATACGACAACATTTTAACAGTAAGCAAATTACAAAGTTTATATATCTATATATATATATGATATATATATATATATATATATATATATATATATATATATATATACTGTTAGTGTTTTTTAAGGGCGCGGTGGGGGGACCAGACCTGTTGTGCCTTTAAAGCAATGGAAACCTCAACAGAGTCCCGATGAACCCCAATATAAGTCAATGAGGTCAGTCGGATGTTATTTAGATCCATCATATTAAGGATTTGCACAGTGTCATGGCTTCCTGTATAAACAGAATCCATGACATCAGTCTGAACAGAGCCTCATATAAATAAAGCCAAATCCATATAGAAGAATCCGGTTTACCGACTACACAAGTGTAATATTTAAATGGAACGTATCAAGAAAGAGACATTTCTGTACAGAAAGTTTATAATTAGATATGGAGAGGGATTACATTGTATCAGCGTATCTGATCAGATCCAGAAACATGTCATGTATCCTGATTCTTTCCAATAAACGTTGTGTTCTTCCTGCAGCTTCTATAATCTCATTTTATTGGATTAGTGTTTGCTGTTGCACAGAGAATCTTCTGCCTGACCTGACACTCTTTGACTGTATTTTCCTGGGGGTGGTTTGAGTTACCATCCAGCTTAAGAGGTATTTTTTTCCCTTCCTTTATAAATTCGAGCCAGATTTTTCACACGCCATGTAAATAATTGAGAGTCAGAAGTGTTTGTGGCAGTTCTCTGCGAAACCCAGACACGGTGCCAGGAATCTTGGGAAAAAGGCCCGATAATATTGTAACCGTCCAAAGTAATTAAAGTGCATCATTACATATAAATTTGTAATTAAACACTTTAACGTAATCATTTTGCACAGCACGGCTCCTGATGAATTAATTAAGAGAACTCTAGAAATTAATGTTTCCGTTGTCGTTATTGTTGTGGTGGTTTAGCTGTCTGCCTGGTTATTTCTACCAGCCGTGTTGTGAAGTAATTATATAATTACAGAAGAAGCAGAGTGTCCAGGATCCCAACAGAGGAGGAAAAAAACGGAGACAAATTGGAAATAACACACTGGCCAGGCGAAAGTGTGATTCCTTAGCGGAGGTGTGTGAAGATGTTCTGCAGTAGGAGTCTACACATACAGGATCAGGAGGGTTGGGAAGCGACGGCAAAGACAAGTGCTGTGTAATCTAATCCTAACTGTCAATTTCTTTATTAAAGGGGTTGTCCAGAATAGATGAACCACTCTGATATGCCCTACTACGACCTATTCAGCTAACAGAGGGGAAAGGGAGGGGGGACTTTCTGGATTGGAAGACCAGAGGACTTGCACTGAAATCAGTAGTAAATTGCATTTGCACTTTTTAAGCTCCTGTATGTCTCAGAGGCTTCCAGTAACAAGACTCCTTAGGTAATTTTATATATATATATATATATATATATATATATATATATATATATATATATATATATATATAATTTTTTTTTAAATAGGTCTAACATTTTGCACTGGTAAATATCTTAATATATCTTCAATGTCTGGAACTTAGTTTATGTAATGCCGAGCTCCACATTCCCTGCATAGACAAAAAAGTTCAATTATAAATTCTGTATGCCTGTAGGGACCACTAGGGGAGCTGAAGAGCTTAGTGCATACTGTTTATACACTGAACTCTATAATAGCTCCATAACAACACAGTATTCAGTAAGCTCCTAAGCGCCCTCTAGTGGTGACCGCAGGCATTCTGATTTTTATCACTTAAAGGCTATGTACACCTATGAAAGGCAATTTTTTATTTATATATATATATATATATATATATATATATATATATATATATACATATATATATATATAAAGGTCAGTCTGTGTGATTGGTGCAACTTTCTAAATAGTTTTTATTAAGAAATATTTTTACTTTTTGAGATACAGCTGCTCTGTATGCTCTATACAGATCAGCTGTATCGTTCGCTATGACCTGAATCCGTCAGTCCCGCGGACCTGACGGGTTTAGTGTCAGCGGGTCCTGCGTGTCAGATCTACCTGTAATCTGTCACATCTAAGTTATGAACTTAGATGTGATAGATTACAGGTGAATCCTGCGTGTCAGAGAGAAAAAGTAAAAATAATTTTTAATAAAAACTATTTAGAAAGTTGCACCAATCACACTGACTGACTTTTTTATATAAAAAAAAAATTCCCGTCAAAGATTTATATAAACTTTAAGGACTCGTCCACACGTTGCGGAATTGCTGCGTTTTTTCCGTCCAGAATTGCGGACGGAAAAAACGCAGCAGAATACAATAGCAGCGTAGTGGAGGAGATCTAACAAATCTCATCCTCACGCTGCTTAAAAATTCCGTGCAGAAATTGACCTGCGGTGCGTATTTTTCAGACCGCAGCATGTCAATTCCTGCTACAGAAAGTGGACTGATTTGATGCGTTTTTCAGAGGACATGTCTCCATCTCCTTGCATAGTGAAAAACGCAGCAAAATACGCACCATTTTCTGCCGTAAAAAACGCCGGAAATGGTGCGTTTTTGCCGCAGCGGAATGTCTGCTGTTTGCAACGGAATTTCTGCAGAAATTTTCTGAAGCAATTCCTTTGTGTGTGGAAAAGCCCTTAGGGTATGTTCACACGGCCTATTTTCGGACGTTTTTCGGGCCGTAAACGCCCGAAAAATAAGCAGAACGCCTCCAAACATCTGCCCATTGATTTAAATGAGAAAACGCCGTTCTGTTCCAACGGGCAGTTTTTTTACGCGGCCATTTTGAAAAATGGACGTGAAAAAGAAGTGCATGTCACTTCTTGAGACGTTTTTGGAGCCGTTTTTCATTGACTCTATAGAAAAACAGCTCCAAAAACGTCCGTCAAAAATGCAGCGAAAAACACGAGCTGCTAAAAAAATAGCTGAAAATCAGGAGATGTTTTCCCTTGAAAACAGCTCTGTATTTTCAGATGTTTTTGGTTAAGCATGTGAACATATCCTTACTCTAAGTCTATGCAGGGGATTCGGTGCTCTGCATCGGAAAAGCAGAGCACCAACCGATATATTATGCAATTATTCAGCACAGAATGTTGGACCTAAACAACACATTGTATTGAAAGGTAGACATTCACTTTAAAGTTGCCATAGACCCAATGATAAAACTTTAATGGTGTTAGTTAAAGATTATCACTATGTTAAGGTATCTAAAGGCTTGTCCACACGTAAAGGAATTGCTGCAGAAAATTTCTGCAGCAATTCCACAGAAACTAGCAGGATTTCCACTGCGGAAAAACCACACCATCTCCCCCATTTTTTACTGCAGAAAATGGTGCGGATTTTCTGCCTTTTGCAACAATTCTGTCCACTTTCCACAGCAGGAATTGACATGCTGCGGCACGAAAAATACGCACCGCAGCATGTCAATTTCTGGTCGGAAATGTTGTTAAGTCTCACCCACTTTGCTGCTACTGTATTCTGCTGCGTATTTTCCATCCGCAATTCCGGATGGAAAATATGCAGTATTTCCGCTACATGTGGACAACCCCTAAAAGAATTGATGAAAATTGGTTAATGTGGTTTGACCTGGCTTAGGTCGTGTTTTAAATTGTTCTCTGCTTTTAACTGAAAAATAACGCATGATTAAAGAATTAAATCAGACATCGTACAAGAAAGTAATGCACAAAATGCAGAAAACACATCCCACCCAATGAAAACAGCACTTACATACAAACTTCTGTCTGTAATAACTTAATAAACAAAGGGATAAAACTCTCACCCTAATGTCCCCCATTGCTTAGGACCTTAGGAGGTCTTCTTCTTTAGTAACATAACTTGCATACAAAACACCTCAATAACGTAAAAATATCTACCCATCAGTACGTCCTATTCATCCCAAAAAGGAATGTCCTAAATGGGTCCCCTAGAATTATATTACTGGGGTTGACTAGTTTAGAATGCCCATTTTCAAATATCCTATTAGAGAGGAATCCCCCATTCAGCACTCTCATCTATTACCCAGCGCAGCTACAAACAGTCTCTCATTCAGGAGGACTTTTCACGTTTGTGCTTTACACAGACCAACCATTGATCTCAATAAGAACTGTGTAATGCTTTATTTCCCCTGTGGTGGCACTGTGGGGAAATTGAACACTTGCTGCCAGGTTCACCAGCAGATCAAGGCCGATCGCTAGTGTTTTCAGCAGTGGGATAACGTGTGATCAGCTTATTGTCAGGGTACTCCTTTAACACAAATGAATTGTCCAAAGTGTAGAATCCTTTTAATAGTCGCAAAATAATAGAGCATGTCTAATTCTTCATCTTAACGTCTCTACTGTTAAAATCAAACTTTACTGCAGTCTGAGCCAATATTCATGAGTTGCAGAGGTTGAAATTACTAACAAGCAGTGATATCACTGAATCCCTTCTTACAGGTGGGAGGTCACATTTAACAGCATATAATGGCTACTTCATATCGCAATAATATAGCAAATATTAAAACAAGCATTGTAACTATCTGACAGTTAAAACGTAAGACGGAGGTGCGATGTCATTCTCGCCTAACATATAACCCTCATGTAGTGTTCCTATTGTCTTCTCATTCTGAGATAATATAAATTAAGACATGCCCTAGCAGATAGTCGCTTGGAACTCAGCCATATTAATCAATCCACAGTTGGACTCCACTTTTTACCGCATTATATTTTTACTTTGTAGTTGCCAAGACTGACGGAAGCAATTGCTTAGTTGTTTTAGTAAAATGACCCTGTGAGTTGCAGAAATGTCTCCAGTGTACAAGAATCAACTTTTGACAGAAAGCATTGCTCGTAATTAGAGATGAGCCAATTTACCGAAATTAGTTTCGGATGCAATTTGATCGAATCGCCCATCCAATTCGATGCAGTTCAAATAAATTCGCAAGTGCCCAAATTCCCCTTAAAATTCGTGTCTGACTTTCTGATGTCTTCTAGGACTGAATCCAAATCTTTCAAGCTCTTTAATGCATTAGTAATGGCAAAAAATGAGTAAATAACTGCAGTGCCTTATGGGAAGGCTTTCTGCAAGACACTGTGGTGAAGCTTGCCCGAGGTCATGGGATCCTTTTTCGAATCTGTAAAATTGCGGCCTTCGCTCGATGGCAGATGCCATTTTGGCGCAATGTGTGCACTGCGAATCCAAAAAGTTTGGGATTTTTCCAAATTCGAAAGTTTTGGGACATTTCCGACAGAATTTGCTCATGTCTACTAATAATAAATACCTTTATGTATTGTAATACTGAATTAGTCATTATTTTTGCTTTAATTGTATGAGTTATTGTGACATGTGAAAATGCAAAATATATGCACTTTGGACAAGTCCTTTTTGATTAAAAATGTCCCCCGACGATATACTAATTTTATCACTGCTGGGACCCCCAGCACTCAGCTGTAGTCTTTGGGGAAACCTGGCAGTAAGTTTTTAATTTCCCTGCAGTGCCACCACAGGGTAAATAAAGCATTACAATTATTGGAATCAATGGGCTTTCTATGCAATGCGTGGACTGGCCAGGTCCTCCAAAGCAAGAGAAACTCTTTGTAGCAGCTCTGCATAACAGATGAGAATCCTGAACAGGGAACTCCCTTTATTTACTCAGAATTAAATTTGGTACCTGAAATAGGATACATAACCAAACAACTTCTTTAATGGGGTTGTATAGTTTAGAAAATGCATTTGCAAATACCATGTTAAGGCATTCTAAGGAGAATCTCTCATTAGAAATTTTAAGCAATTAGTCGCAGCGGAGAGCAGCTACAAAAAGCATCACACAGACATCCCATTGATTTAAATTGACACATGTAATACTTTATTTCCCCTGTGGTAGCGCTGCAGGGAAATTTATCTCTTTCTGTCAGGTTCCCCCACAGATTACAGTTGATCGCTGGGTGTCCCAGCAGTAGGACACCCTGTGATCAGCTTATCTTTTTTGGTGGAGGAGGCCCTCTAACAAAAATATATTGCTCAAAGTTAAGAACCCCTTTAATGCTATGATTTTAGCAATATTGACAATTGAAGGATTATAACGTTTAAGCAGATCCAATAAATTTTCGAACTTTTGGATTACATTCTCATTGCTTGGGAAATAATTAGTTTGTTCCCATAGATAACTATACTATTGCATCAACCAATTGTTCTCATTATTTTTTCTATATCAGGGGTATGACTATATGAAGGCTGGGGATATTTGCACATTACGTGATGCAATGTTGGCACATACGTAACAACATGGCATCACATCTTAGCCCAAACACACACCTTAAATAAGGAATCTAAATAGTGCTTTTAAAATTTATTTTGTGGCCAATCCCATGGAGCTCGACATCTCCCCAAAGTTTAAATTAATCGAAGAGATTACTGTCCTCTACAAGACTGCAGCTTAAACTTGTGCTGGTCATGATAAGAGAGGGATTTGTTAGACAATTTAGGAAATACTACACTTGCCAACTGTGCCACCAGCTACTACTACTCCAATATTTCTTATGCTGCCTACCAGATGGTTCATGCCAGTGCTGCTGGGTTGTCATATTGACATGGCCAACACAAGCTACAGCTGCAGTCTAGTAGAGGACAGTAGGGAATCTCTGGAATGACGGCATTCAGGTAAGTAAAACTTTTCGGGAAATGTTGAGGGACCCGGTTGTGATAGGAAGTGATTCCCAACACCCTGTTGCATAATATGTCCTATTTGGACATGTGGACATCATGGAGGGAAGTCCCGCACTCGGGATCCCCTCTATAAACCAGAGCGAAGAGCTGCTAACAAGGAGAAGCTCCTGCCCTAGCGGATCCAGACAGTCAACCTATCGCATGGTTGGTCATTCATTTAAATGGGCGCCATGTAATTCTGCATTTCTCCTGCAGGGGAAATGAAGGGCCTGCAGAAATCATCTTAGGGCCTCATGGCGCACATGGCTATTATTAAGGTGCCATGTCTGCTCGTTTTTGCTCTTTATCTAACGCAGGTGGCATGTAAAGATCTACAGTAAATATTCCACCTGAAAGAGTTTCTATTACATACACAACGCACACAAGATATTACAGCAAGTAACACTCACTTCCTTGTGCTAATCTCATGACAGGTGCTTTGTTTGGTGTCTTGGCACCCAGGTGTATCATTTACAGATGCCATGAGCCAAAAAACACACATAGATGTGTCAGCATTTAATGTGATACTGTTTAAAGCAGCTTTGTACCATAATCGCTCCTAATTTGCTAATTTTATGTGTGTTGGTATTGGGTGTTAATTAGTGCGTTTATGAAAGTTCGATCTGAGTATTACGTGAACATCAGAAATGTTTTCTCTACTGTGCCGTTTCCAAGTAAAAAAAGGCGATGAACCCGTTTTTCTTAGAAGATGAGAAATACAGATTGCTAGTGGCTACAAATATGTTCTACTTTTATGTATAAGTGTGGCCTGTTGTACTAAATGGTATAAAATGTGCCTCTATAATTGTGCTGAATTACGTTAAAGGGGTTCTCTGCATTGGACAATCCCTACTTGTTAGTAGAGTTCCTTGACAATAAGATAATTAAAAAGAGTCCCCCTGCAGGGACCCTTCACAATCAGCTGTAATCAGCTAAAAACTGTCAGTAGGTGTTCAATTTCCCTGATTTGATTTCTATGGGAGATTGTTGTGGGCATGCTCTGTGACATATGCAGAGGTCACTGTGCAGGGCAGGGGAGGAGGGAGGAAGAGCTTAGCTGTCCCTATCTCCTATTGTCAATGGTGTGATCATGTGCAAAATTGAGGTTTCCCAGTCCAAAAAATATATATATCCTTGTCACCCATTTTTGCATTTGGTGCTGTGTCCCTATCTGCTACTACATTTATCCCCAAAAAATTACACCCAGCTGCTTTACCAATATATATAGATGCTTTTATATATTCAGCTGAGGGGGAAATACTTGGAACCTTAAAAGAACATATAGTGAGACCAATAGGCTAAGGAACCTGCTCACATACATTTAAATCATGATATATAGAAAATTCCTTCTCTTGACTGAAGAGGCGCTGCAGCGTGTGGTGATCTATACTTGTTCTAGTGTTTGCATATGTCTTGGTCCCCATGTGCTCATCATGTACCCTAGCTGCTGGGAGGGAGCAAAAATGAGGCATATATAGAAATATATACTAAGCAGTCCATTTCCATTTCTGCACCATTCTTAGTTATACTTAATGGGTTCCAGTGCCAATTTTTGATTTTTTTTGTGATCGAACTCATACTACTTTTACAAATATACCCCGGGGTCCAGCCATTCCTGTTTTTTCATTTGTTTTCCTTGAATTGCTGAACTACATAGAGCATAGTATTACACTATCAATAGTAATCGTCTTTATTTGGGCCTTGGCCCCATGCACACGAACGTGCTTTTGCGGCCGCAATTCCCCCAAAAATCCACGGGAGAATTGTGGCCCCATTCATTTCTATGGGGCCATGCACACGACCAAAGTTTTTACAGTCCATGCATGGCCTGGGAGCCCGCACCGCAGAAAGAACAGACATGTCTTATTACGGCCGTCTTCTGCGTTCCGTGCTCATTGAAAATAATGGCCGCGGCCATGTGCATGGATTTGCGGGCGGCTTGCGGCTGACAGTCCACTGTCGGCCGAGCCGAAAATCACGGCCGTGCACATGGATACGGTCGTGTGCATGAGGCCTAAGATCTAAAGGTAGGAGAGAACAGTTGATGAATGTTATTCTGTTAGACAGAGGCCATACTTGGCAACCACGACTGATTGACGTCCAGTGTCATTGCACTGCTGGCACCTATGAACAGGATGGTACATGGTGTCATCAGATGTACAGGGAAGAAAAGGAGCCTTTAGGAATAATATAGCTGCCAGTTACATTAAGTTCCTCTTTGACTTTCAAGAAAAAGGAAACAATTGAAATCTAGAAAAATAAAATTCAGATGAAATAGGAATTCCCTAATAGCAAAGGTTTAGGCCCAACAGTTGATAGTGGACAGTAATGCAAAAAGCAGCAATAGTAATAGTAATGAATGTAATGTAGTGTCATATAGTATATCTTATTGTATAGTATATGCTCTATACAAAGGTAAACCCACATAAGAGTGCCCAACGTGGGGGCCCCACTTAGCCGCAGGACCCCACATCTGCTGCTATGGCTATAGTTATACCCAGGTTCTGCCATACAGGCTCCTGAGAGTAAGGTAGTATGCTGGCAGTCATATCACCCATCTACTCATTCTGGACAGAAATAATAGGGCAGAATGGAGAATACATAAAAAAACGAGAATCGGTAATTAAAGGACTCTATCAAAATTTGGAATGATACAAGTTAGAAATAACATGGAGACTCGGCCTAGGTTCAAGGTTCAGTCTTCCCATCATTTTTGTCTAGCCGTCTTTTGAACATCACATGGGCCCAATTTTCCTCTACGACCCATCCCATGAACAACAGCACGATGCTTGAATTTTCTATAGTTTTCTAATCCTGTTTACTCACATTTGGGGAATAAAAAATTGAGACTACTACCACCACCACCAATGCCCTGGTCTAAGGGTACCTTCCTTTATTGTGTAGGATAAATTCTTTCAGGCCAATGGTGGAGGTCCCAGGTTCTGGATCCAACTGATATGATAGCGTGACATGTCTAAATGAGAAGCCATAATATTTTGGTACTGGAGAATCCCATAATAATTCTTAGTAGTATGGATGAATTAATTGGTAAGTACTGATAAAAGAGAGGGGCTGCATGGTCCTGCCCAGGGGTGTAGTTATAGGGTAGCAGTGGCACCACATAAGAAGACACCAGTATCATAAATGGCACATGGTAGGTGGGGGCCCTGTTACAGATTTGGCATTGGGGCCCAGGAGCTTCAAGTTATGCCTCTGGATCTGCGTGTTATGGAAAGAATATGGTGAATACGAGACAACACCTTATAAGCAACTCTGATTTTTTTAAAAACCTAATTCAATGTATTTCTGTAGGGATAACAGTCCTTCTGTGGTGTCCTCTTACATAGGACCCAGGAGACTAATTTTAGACCACTTTGTCTTTAAGGATACCTTCACATAAGTATAGCCATAATAATTGGACCACCTGGGCACATGCTGGGATTAAATTGACACCTGACCTGTTAGTAGCCTCGAAGGACTGGTATTGTTAATCACTTCTGTTCTCCCGCAGTATACCCAAAAGGACATGTTTTCTAGGCCTTAGCTGGTATGAAATAGTTCAATTGACAATGGAAATAATTATTGCACTTACGGTCACACACTTGAGAACAGGAATGATAATCTGTAGATTTGATCTCTGGATGCAGCTTTGTTCCAATGAATAGGTCAGTTACCAACAACCCAATATCTCTTATACAACCCAGATAAGAGGATAGAACTTGTATTCCAATCATGGTCAGTTATGTCCTTCTAGTCTTACAGTAGGTCTGTTCCTTAAAAATTCATTCGTAAGCCAAAGATGTTCCAATAATTTGACCAATATGTGTGACAAGTAAAGACACTGCTGATGGGTCACATGGACTTCAATTAGAGGAGACATTGGATTATAATCTGGTTTCCTTATTTGATTGTCGTGTAGATGAAAATCTCACTTATACCTATCAAATATTGAATGAAGACTTCAACACCAACTTCCTATGAATCAACTATTAGCTACTCCAGATCCTGAGCAGAACACCCCCTTTTCCACAAGCCACCCTAGGCACATGCCTCTTGTGTGCCTCATTAAAAATGGGTAGGAAATTGTCCCTTACATGTATACATATGTATAATGAGATAGAGAGATTAGTTTGTGAGACATATTGTGGACTCTAACTGATGTGGGTGAATTTTTATTCCATGTACAATGCTGAAGAACATGTTGGCATTATGCATATAACAGGAAAATAATGGGGAGACTAAACCTGCTCACACATGGACAAACTCTTCAGTCTGTGACAAAGGACTGACGTGCTAAAATAGATGTCCATAGCAAAGGGCATATGAACTGAGTAGGCAGGTATATGGATGCAATGTGGCTCATGAGGCCCTAAACGATCCATTTTTAATCTATTATGCAGTGTCGGCTTGTGGCACCCTGGCCCGCACGAAGGAAACATTTCTGAATTTCTGATGGCCAACCATCAATCAACACAGAATGTGTATGTCCACTTTTATAGAGTTCTCTCAGTATAAATATTGATACTGATGTCTGATCGGTGTGTGGCAAGTGATTATATCTAAATCAAGTGTTTTGGGCCGAGTACTATGTTAGAACCTGGGCCTACTGGAGAATCCACTGGTACTCTGGTGGGCCAGTCCAAATTGTATCCATTGCTCTTAGGAGGACACCATCGGGAATATTGAAATAATATTCATTCCGAATTATGGCTGCCTCAACTGTATGTAGACAAGAGGTGAACTTTAATGTAAGATTTTGGACTTCAGTAACTTCTATGTCTCTGTGAGTTGACTGCCTCAACACAGGTAAGATATTTAGAAACTGTTATAAAGTCTGTAAATTGGGATGCCTTTCTAATTCTGTGCGGTTTCTTCCTAACCTTTGGTACACCACAATTACTCGCCCTGCCATTCACTGTGGTTAATAGCGGTGATCATCTGTTCAATTTGCCGAAACTACATCAAGACTAGACAGCGTACAGCACACCATGAATAGGGTCAAGCACATCTTTCGAGAACATTGCCCAAAATAGCCCTTTCCCCATTCCCAGGCGCACCGTCTTACCGTCCGAATCCAGTCCAAGATATTAATTAAGATAAATCTACCTTAATTTTGAAATCCTGTTACCACATAATTTATCAAAATTATGTTAATTATTTCTGCAGGGCAGCAAAATTATTACCTCTTCCGTGTATGATTTGTATTAATATTCATAATTTAATAATTCAGCATTCGCGCCATCTGGTCTAGGGACCGCTGTACCTTTCCTTTGCATTATACGAGCCAAAAAAAATCCAACCCTCCCCTGTCTGCACAAATGAAGCTTATCCCATGTGGCTTTAAATCAAAAAATGTGGCAATACTCCCCCCCCCCTCATGCAACTGTTCCATGAATATCCCCATCCAATCTACGTATGGTTCAGCGATGAACCAGCAAACGCCACTATTCACAGGCACCTCCATTCCGCAGCCATGTCTGTCATATAGACGCAAACATACACACTCGCTGGCATTTCATCCCGGCAGGTGAACACAGCTGAATTGACATTTTCCACACTCTGTGATTTTTACACTGTAATTTGACATAATTAATGCCTACATTACTGCTGATAATTTAGCTAGTTAATTAAACTCGGAGGAGATAATTAAGGAGAGGCTACTGCTTGGATTGCTAATTGTTTTTGTCATTATTTTAGGAAGCCGACAGCTGCTGGCTGAGTCATCCTGTTTTGTCAGGTGACGGGTCACATGACTGCGGTATCTCGAAGCAATAGATTCATGGTAACGTGCACGCTTTTCTGGGCTGGTTCTAGGGACCAACCAAATTACCTGAGCCTGTTTGGAACTGTGCCAAGCTAAATAGACCCTTCCTTGTATGTAACTAGCAAAGTCAGTGTGAGTGAGAATTTGGTGTCTAGCACAAGATATAAAATAGCTTTAAATACCGCGCCTGTGCCGGAATTTCAAATGAGACATTCTGTTCTGCGTTAATTGAACATACTCATTCTCATCGCCTTTGAAGGTGTGATGTGTGATAACATGAAGCGGAGTTGAAAACTTTTTAAATTTTTTTTTTAGAATTTAAGATACTAATTGGCCTCTTCAACAAATGTAAGACAAAGAAAAAAGTTAGAGAATCTTAGAGAAAATTAATTTAAAATTTGTGGTCACAAAGGCCAATTTACACAATGGGATTGGCTAAAATGAATGATGTGCAAGTCAGTAACTTTAATGTTGCAGCATTGGGCTGTGGTTAGTTATATATGTTCAGCAAAACATGTTTATCTACCCAAAATGAGGTGTTTGCTTTTCTAAATGATCTTTATGGGGTCGTCTGGTTTAGAAAACTCATTTTCAAATACCCTATTACGGCATTCTTAGTTCCTAGATAGAGGCCCCTAATTTAGGATCTCCCTCAATCTATCCGAGCGGAGAGCAGCTACAAAGAACTCTGGAGGACCCAACATGTCTCTTCATTAGATTAGTTTCTATGGGCAGCATGTAATTCTTAGTTTTCCCTGTGGCAGCACTGCAGGAGAATTGAATAATTGCTGCTAGGTTGATCTTGCAGTTTAAAGCTGATTGCTAGAGGTCCCAGCAGCAGGACAATTTATGAGCATCTAATTTTTGTAAGGGATCTTCCGACAAAATGGATTGTCCAAAACAAACAATCCCTTTAACCCATTAGTGATTGCCTCATAGTGTTTTTACGGCAGCCACTAACGGACTTTATTCCGATGCATAGGCCTTTTTAGGGCGCTGCATCGGAATAAATAAACAGAGCAGGGAGGTGTTAAATGTCCCTGCTCTCAGCTACCAGAGGTACCTGAGGCATGGGGGCATCCCTGCTCTAATGGGTGAGATCGATATCAGTATCGATCTCACCCGTTTAACCCCTCAGATGTGGCGCTCAATAGCAAGCGCCGCATCTGAGTTGTTTTGGAGAGAGGGAGGGAGCTCCCTCCCACTGACACCCGGCGATAAGATCACCGAGTGTCTGTGTCTTCTATGGTCTAATAAAGGCCCCCAGGTCTGCCTGTAGTAAATGCCTGCTAGGTCATGCCTGAGGCATGGCCTAGCAGATGCCTGTCCGTTTTACACGGACAGGCATAATACACTGCAATACAGAAGTATTGCAGTGTATAATAAATGCGATCGGCCGATCGCATATTGAAGTCCCCTAGTGGGGCTAGTAAAAAAGTTAAAAAAAAGTTTAATAAAAAGTTTAGAAAAAAAAAAAGAAAACCCCACTTTTCCCCTTACAAACTGCTTTATTATTAAAAAACAAAATAAAGTAAAAGAGTTACACATATTTGGTATCGCCGCGTCTGTAATGACCCCGACTATAAACTTATTACATCATTTAACCCGCACGGTGAACATTGTAAAAAATACAATAAAAAGCAATGCAAAAATTGCTGTTTTCTTTGAATCCTGCCTTAAAAAATTGTGATAAAAAGTGATCAAAAAGACGCATCTACTCCAAAATGGTACCAATAAAAACTACAAGTTGTCCCGCAAAACAATAGCCCTCATTTAACTGCATCGGCGAAAAAATAAAAAAGTTATGGCTCTTCAAATATGGAGACACAAAAACAAATAATTTTGAAAAAAAAAGTGTTTTTACTGTGTAAAAGTAGTAAAACATAAAAAATCTATATAAATTTGGTATCGTTGCAATCGCAACGACCTGCTGAATAAAGTTATTGTGTTATCTATACCACACGGTAAGCAGCGTAAATTTAGGATTCAAAAAAAGTGTGGCGAAATTGCAGTTTTGTTTCTATCCCCCCCCCAAAAAAAGTTAATAAAAGTTAATCAATAAATTCTATGTACCCCAAAATGGTGCTATTAAAAATTACAACTTGCCCCGCAAAAAACAAGACCTTATACAGCTATGTCGACGCACAAATAAAAAAGTTATAGCTCTTTGAATGAGACGATGGAAAAACTTAAAAAATAGCTTGGTCATTAAGGTCTAAAATAGGCTGGTCATTAAGGGGTTCAATTATTTCTGTTCAAATACTTTCAAATTTGCTTCATATGCTGTCATATTTTTAGCTGATGTTTTTCAACTGCTGTCGATCGAACATCTTCTGAAAATTTTTATTTTATCTGGAATTTTCCAAAAATGTTAAATATTGGAAAGCATTGTGTAAGCAGTGCTGAGAACTGTAGATGTTTTACTGAGGGGACTAGTAGGGACAATACAAGTGGCAAATCCAGATATCTTATAAATACAGATTTTTGATTGGACATTGAAAAAGGTCCAGAAGTCAAGAAAAATTCAGTGCTATAAAACATTGTTGTACTTTGGCTACAAAAGAAATAGAGACTTTCTCTTTAATTATTCCACTTCACATTTTTGACATTTACCTCAATAAAATGTTATATAAATAGAATATAGAAAAGTTTTACAGGAGATAGAACTGACAAAAATTCAATATCAGGATACAAAGAACTGTCAGCTGTCCACTAAGATGAAAGGTGATCATTGTCTGATCGCTGAGGGGTCCCAGTGCTGCAACCCCCACTGATCGCGAGAATGGAGGCGCTTGAATGGAGGAGGAGGACGAGCATGTGCCTACCTCTCCACTTATGGTCCATGGTACAGCCGAGCACTGTACTCGGCTGTTTCGGTCAGTCCTATAGACTTTGAAAGAAGCGGCAACGCACATGCTCATCCTCCTCACTGTGGTCGAGCGGGGTCGGGGTCGGAATCGGGGACCCCATTCTAGCGATTAGACAATTATCAACTATACTGTGGATTGGTGATATTCTGTGGATTAGGTAGACCCCTATAAAGTGCAGGAAATGTCGCTATAATGTACAGAAAAGACTATGATTGTTCATTGATAGCTAGCTGGTCTACCTTTCAACGTGTATAGGGTGTCATTTCCCCTTTAAGAAGAGTTATTTTTTTTAATGCCTTTGCTGTAGATCATTTTTCCAGTGGACTAATTCAGCATCCAAATAGCCCGGCACATACGACTACATCAAAGCACTTCAGGCAATATTACATGATAAATAATCAATCAATCCTTGCAAAATCCTTAAGTGCTTGATGTATCCTCTCTCAAATTGAATCAAACCTTCTACCAGGAAGTTCTCTCTGGTAAATAAATGAGGGAAGAAATGGCCCATATTGAAAAATAATGTTGTTACAAGCCCTGATTAAGTTCTACACAAGCATATGAGAGCAAACTAAAAGGTTTTAGCTTTTTAATTTAAGAAATGAGGAATATGATATAATTTCAATTTGTGGTGGAGATAAGATGTTCCTGATAGTGAGGATGCAATTGGATTACATTCTAATGTACTTGATAAAGTGTCAGGCCAGCCGCAGATTAAGGTATAGGTGTAATTTTCTTTATTAACAATTTAATGGACTTGTGTTCAGTCTATCTGTCTTCATCAATGATGCCGTCCACTTGGGAGATGCTGTTAGTGCAGCACCTGAAACTGACTATGATGAGTCTCGGAACTGGGAGATTCATCAGCGTCAGATACGTGTAGAAGGATCTGATAAGAGAAAAGAGTTATCGGCTTTCTTCCCTCGCTGTATACGGACAATCAGCCAATTCAGTTACGCGTTGATTTGTGGCGGAACATTGGGGCGAGAATGTTTTCACGTTTAATTCATCACATGTCGGCCTTAAACAGGTTACCTTCTGAAGTGATTCATCTAGGTCCGATTTCCATTCCACTCATTTAGCAGAAAGTCTTGGTAAAGCTTCACTTTTTTTTAAGTGATCAGGAAACATCAGGTTGTTTTAATATGTAGATGCTTAAAAAAAGATGCCGTTTATTATACAGGGGTGTAAGTTTAGGGGTGCAGACGTAGCAGTCGCACTTGGATTCTGGTACCTGAGAGGGCCTAAAGACCACCACATAAGAAGACACCAGTATTATAAACGGCAAATGGAAGGTGGGGTTTCCCTGTAATCGATTTTGCATTGGGGCCCCGGAGCTTCAAGTTAAGCCCATACCATTGTAAAAAAAAAAAGTGGTTATGGTCACTTATGGGGTTTACTATAGCATTAAAAAAAATGCATTGCAAATGCAATATTAATCTTCTCTGAGGAAGCAGTGCTTAGACAAGAGATAGTGCTTGGTATTCTTGGTCTACTATTGCGAAGCAGTTGGGAAGTGCTCCTGCTGCAGTCAGTTGCCTTACAGCCAGGGAAACATGGTTGATCTCTTGGGATACTTGTAGAAGAATTATTTTTATATTTATCATGGTTTTCATCGTAATACAAGGTAGGATAGGATCAAGGAAAAGGATATTAATGGGGGAATATCTGGGATTTTCCTTTTTGTTGTAGTCTACATTTAAAGGAACACTCCTAGTGCAGAGCCTGAGGACAAGTAATTCACTGCCCCTCAGGTCCTGCATTAGGTTTAATAGGAATGCTCTTTTAATTTAAGGGGTTGCTCAAAACTAGAAAAAGGGTCTGCTTCTTTTTCCAGAAACAGGGCCACGTTTGTCCCTGGGCTGTTGCTGACATTGCAGTTCAAGTCATTGGGGCTGAGTTGCAGTACCAGACACAGCTTATGGACAAGTGTGGCACTATTTCTGGTAGGAGCAGACCTTTTTTGTAGCTCTGAACAAACCCTTTAAAGGGACATTAAAGGAACACTCCTGTTATACCTAGTTCAGGGCCTGAGGGGCAGTGAAGTACTTGTCCTCAGGCCCTGCACTAGACATAACATGTGTGCCAGCAATCTTGCTAGGAGTGTTCCTTTAAATGTAGAATTCAACAAAAATGAAAATCGCAGATATTCATCCCTTAACATACTCTTCTTTGATCTTATCCTGTCTTGTATTGTGATGAAGACCATGATAAATATGAAAATAATTCTTCTATAAGTATCCCAAGAGATCATCCATGTGTCCCTTGTTGTAATTGGCAACTGACTGCAGCAGGAGTAGACTAAGCATGCTAAGCACCACCCCTTGTCTAAGCCCTGCCTCCTCATCTGTCTGTCGGACTAAAATGGAAGAGATCAGAAAGAGATTAACACTTGTTTACTCTGCAAAATGTCAACAATTGAAACACTGACAAACACTGTGGGCAATGTTTTCTTCTGTTTACTTTTATTATTATTATTTCTAAGTTTAGTGTTCCTTTAAGGCGAGAATCCCAATTGGTCGTTTGTTTTAGCATTAGTTTAGGTTAAAATTTTTATGTTCTTTTTTTTTTGTTACAAATACGGCATTTTTACAGCCTAATATGATTTTCTGTTTTTTATAAACTGGGCTTTTTGGAATCTTTTACAACATCCTGCATTTTCCCCATTGATTTTAATGGGAAAACACTTTTATCCAGGTGTTAAAGAGATTCTAAAAGATAAGAAAATTGGGTCAAATTGAAGAAGGGAACTTGGACCGCACATCCACAATATTAATCATTAAACATGAACATGAGGTTCTTGGTTAACATTTTGATCAAATTGTATAAGCCCACTTGCCACTTCACAGTGACCTCTTTTAAGTGGGTCCCTACACTATTGGTTGCAGCACCGCATGGCGGTGTCAGCCCCCGCAACACCGCATCTGCAGAGGGAACAACCCAGAGGTCCAGAAACACAGAAACACACATGCTGCCAGGCCAAGCCACATTGGCTCTGGGACACGTCCCTCCACAAGTGCAGCACCACAGCAACAGACACTACCACACAGCACCACAACAAGTGAACAGATGGAATGAGCTCACCTTTTCATGTGCTCCCAGTGGCCAACTGAGTGCACAAGGGCAGCTAAGAAAATAGGGTGTACTACCTTCTTGAAACAGTGCCACATTTGTTTACAGGCCATGTATAGTACTGCAGCTCAGCAAACCTTACGTTCTTATTGCAGACAACCTCTTAAATCTCCTGTTTACAGACAATAGCTAATCATATTTTAAATGGGTTGTTCAGCATAGGTAATTATTTTTTCCTTTTTTTTTCTAATACCAGACACCCACTTTAATCTTGCTTTCCCAACCAAGTGGCCAGAAAGAACAACCTACTGCCCCTAGTGGGCAGGCAATTTGGGTCCTCCATATCTAGACTATTTCAGCAGCCAAGAAAAGAATAATTAAGAGCCAGGTACCTTTTTCTAATAACCTTACCTCCTAGCGTATATGTTCAGGTGTATGTATTCCCTTTTTAGTATCAAGACCCAGCAACCTGTCAATTATAGAACATCTGTAAACAAAGCTATGGCAAACATTAATTAAAATCCTTATCTATACGCCCTACAAAGAGCAAGGTATTATCACTGTTTATCAAACTGTTTTTAACATCATCCTTAAGGTATGTTTATTACCAGCTACTAATTGCCGGCAAACGCATTCAGCATCAGTTAATTAGTCAATGCAATTGCATCAGTAATGAGCCTTCCATACCTTTACATGCAACTTAATTAATCGTAAAGAAGCCATGTCAATAGATATAGTGTAGATTATGTCTTCTATTGCAATGATGTTACAGGGTCACCTTTTTTATGCAAAAATATCCAAAAATACACATTCATCGTCAAGGATCCCAGATTGCGCTCGCAAAACTTGGCAGCATGTAGTCAGCCTGCAGGTAGAGATGCACATTTTCCTGCATAGGCTTAGCCAATTAGCATACCCAATGCATGATGGAGGAAATTTCACAAATTAGGAAACAAAAAAAGTTTTACAAATTTATCTGGGCAAGTGATAATGCACAAAGTCAGTTTCACTGGGGAATAGCTTGTCTGACGCCTGAAATGGCTAATTTACTGATACGTGATTTCTTTCTTAGGGTGATGTCTGAGGTGATAATAGCATTAAAGTTGTCTCACTAATACAGTCCCTTTCCATATGCCCCATATTGACATTATAGAGGGGGATCCCCTTCTTAGCACCCCACTCTATTAAAGTGGAAAACCGCAATCAAACATGTAATACTACATTTCTCCTGTAGTGGCCACTGCAGGGGAAATGTATGGCTGACCAATCGCCGCAGGTTTCTGAAGCCTGATCCACTACGATCACCTGATTGATGGGCTGAATTCATTTTTAAAAAAAATTAAAATCTTGATAGTTTTTTTTATTCTCTCTAAACATTAATAAGTTAATAAGTCAAATTTGACAAACTGTTACCATGTATGTGACATAAACCAATTAATTAATTTAACTTGTTTTTCAGTGTGACCTTTCTACCTGACTTTCTTTGCAAAGATTATCCATTTGTGGTGTATACTTAACACCAGTTTGGGAGTGCACATAGGAGAGACTGCGGTTACAAAACTCCAGCTTGGGGGTGCACATAGGAGAGACTGCAGCTACTGAACACCAGCTGTGGAGGTGTACATAGGAGAGACCGCGGCTACTGAACACCAGCTGGGGAGTGCATATAGGAGAGACTGTGGCTACTGAACACCAGCTGGGGGGTGGTGCACATAGAAGACACAGCGGCTACTGAACACCAGCTGAGGGGGTGGTGCTCATAGAAGAGAACACAGCTACTGAACACCAGCTAGTGCACATAGAAGAGACTGTGGCTACTGAACACCATTTTGGTGGAACTGCACACAGGAGAGACCGCGGCTACTGAACATAAGATTTTGGGGGTGTACATAGACGAGAACACTGATACTCAACACCAGCTCGGGGGTGTGCACACACTTTTTCTTTTACAGAGCGGTCTCTGTACTTGCAGCACTGATCACCAGGAGAGAGCAGCACTTTATTATGCACTTGGCGACGCTGAAATCCAGGAGACAGTAGTGCTGCATTGTGTGCTTGTCAAGGGTTCAGCAGCAACAAAAACAATAAAGCAAGCACTGCTGTCTCACCTGATGATCAGCACCGCCAAGCGCACAATGAAGCGCTGCTCTTTCTCGCTGTGTTCAGCGCTGCCAAGCACACAACGGTGCTGGTCACCGGGAGAGGGAAGTGTTAAAGCAAAGTGCCGGTTGTGTCACCAGTGCTATAGGTTGCTGACCCCTTCTCTAGGGGTTCAATGGACCAACATTAATTTATACTTTACTTACATATCATCCTTGGACAAGACATCCAACGTTCTATCTTTTATCTGTGGATCTCCTATCCATGTATGAGACACACGTAAGCAAACAATTGGCCCCTGGCCAACAATGGACACTGGCCCTTACCCACCACCATAGTTATAATCACAGTAAGAACCATTTTCCCACATTTACTAAGACTGCTATGAGCAGGTGTAGATTTGCAGCTAAATTTGCGCCATTTTCTCCTATTCCATATAAATGTGGCCTAAACTGCGTCTCCTTTGGAGCCCGTTTTACTGCTAACATTTTGCACGCTCCAACATTTTAATGGCACAGTGTACGGCAAAACCTGACATACACTGCTTAATAAATGTGGGCCATTGTGTTTGAGTAGCATTTATCTCATGCATTTTTTGCAGGTCCATTAATAAATGCCATTCCCTGCAGGCCCCATATGGGCCAAATGCTCAAATGGTCAGTCCACCCCTGGACTGTACAATAGACTCAGCACTTACTATTGTTCTTCTAGAATACTCAGCAATTCACAATTGGTTGTAAACTTTAGTCAGTGCTTTACAGAGTTTATTGGATATTACTATGCCTGGATATTATTATATTTGTGAACTATTCATGTTTAGTTTGTGGCCTGAGTATACGCTACAGCTCAGCTCCGAGTATTCAGAAAGGTAATTAGCAAAAAGGACATGAAATGGATTAATCAATGTGTTTAGTAAAAGTTTCAGTCGGTCGGGCAGACACAACCCTAAATAAGATTAGAAAAGGAAACCAATGTGGCGCGTAGACCGAGCTGTAAACAGGACGGGATTTGCGTCTGTAAATGTCTTCACTGATACAGAATGGTGGTTGTAAACACAGCCGGGGAACGATTGCAGCTACAAGAGCAAAAATTGTGTTGTTTGTTTTTACTCTGATCCCGTTGCTAGAATTATTTACAGCTGCAGGCTATATTAAACTGTGTATGGCAAGTGTCCTCATTTACATGCTAATTCATTTATATCTTGCAGATTTGTTTTTTTAAATCATTTTAACTCGTTCGCTGGTAGTGTAAATAATACCACTCTTTGAAAGTACGAGGGGAAATGTACGCGAGAAAGTGGATCTGAGAACTTCAAAAATTACTCTATAGTGTCAATGCGTTAGATTCTAATATGACTCATTTTAAAGCTGGCCATACATTGAAGAAAAAAGTTGTCTGAAGCGGCCAATTTGGCAGGATCGGCCAACAATAATATGTGTATGGGGGCCTCCTGGCTCTCTCCTGAAGGGAGATGTCAGGGGATAGAGGGATCCGGTATGCCCGATCCTTTTTCCCACTCGGTAGAAAAGCCACTGCCAGAGGAGTCTGGCAGTGGCTTATACTCTCCATTAAAATAAGCATGCATGTTTGGCCGTTCCGGGCATGCATGTTTATGGTGAAGACTGGAGAAAAAGCTGTCTGCCGAACTAGTGTTCGTCTGACAGTTATTTAATGTTCATGGCCAACTTTAAGGTTGGGCACTTTACAACAGGGTTGTCGGTACCATATAGTCCCCTGGAGAGAGGGGCCCCAACCCAGGTTGGCGTCATCCCTTATTTTAATAGGTGGTAAAAAGCTGTGCAAGGCTCCCTTCTCTACTGGCCCCACAATGTTAACAAACATGGTTGAGAAGAATCAACCCACAGATCATAGATTGGAGATGATGGACAAACAAGCACCAAGTCCTCCTGTCTCAGGTGATAAAGAGTGTGGTGGTGTCAACCAGCACAAGAAGAGAGCACCATTTTCATCTTTACTATGGGGGCCCGTTTCCTCTATTTATGCCTCAGCTTAACATATTGCTCCAACCTTTGTGATTTAGGGGTCAGTGAGAGTCCCAACTTATTGACACCCACCCACAGATTCAAGTAAATGAGGCTGTGTTCTGGTACCTGCACAGTACAGGGTAGGCAGTGGCATTGTAAAGGATCTGCCAGGCACTGCTTCGGGGTTAACTCCCTTAATTAATCAGTCTGCACCTGAATCTACATCCCTGAGACTGACTCCAGCTTCCACCACTCAGGCTGGCAGGCTTAGGAGTGGGAGAGCCTATCGCAACCTGGCCAGACTCAGCTAGCTCCCGCCCTCGGTCTATTTAAGCCTGCCTTTCCTGTTCCTCCAGTGCTTGTGATTCTTTTTCGTGTGGTTTCCTGGCCCAGCTACAGCTCCTTCTATTTTGTTCCTGCTCCATACAGACCCTGGCTTACTGACTACTCTTCTGCTCTTCGTTTGGTACCTCGCACACTCCTGGCTTGACTCGGCTCGTTCACCACTCTGGTTGCTCACAATGTTGCCGTGGGCAACTGCCCCTTTCCCTTGCTTGTATTCCCTTGTATGTTTGTCGTGTTTGTCGTGCACTTACTGAGTGCAGGGACCGCCGCCCAGTTGTACCCCGTCGCCTAGGGCGGGTCGTTGCAAGTAGGCAGGGACAGAGTGGCGGGTAGATTAGGGCTCACTTGTCCGTTTCCCTACCCCCCGGTCATTACATAATCACAAGCCCATACCTAGTCTACCCTGGTCCCTGACACCACTATGGACCCCCGTGAGACCCTGGCTCAGCAAATGCAGGGTCTCTCCCTACAGGTCCAGGCCCTGGCTCAGAGGGTCAACCAGCCTGATGCTACCTTGGTAGTTCCCCCCACCGCACCTCTTGAACCCCACCTCAAGTTGCCCGACCGGTTCTCAGGGGACCGGAGGGCTTTTCTCTCCTTTCGGGAGAGTTGTAGGCTTTACTTTCGTTTAAAGCCTCATTCCTCAGGTTCTGAGAGCCAGCGGGTGGGTATAATTATGTCCCGGCTCCAGGAAGGGCCCCAAGAGTGGGCCTTCTCCTTGGCTCCTGACGCCCCTGAACTTTCCTCCGTTGATTGTTTATTTTCTGCTCTCGGACTTATTTATGACGAGACTGACAGGACTGCCTTTGCCGAGAGTCAGCTGGTGACCTTACGTCAGGGTAAGAGACCTGTTGAGGAGTATTGCTCTGACTTTAGGAAGTGGTGCGTAGCTTCTCGGTGGAATGACCCTGCCTTAAGGTGCCAGTTTAGGTTGGGTCTGTCGAATGCCCTGAAAGACCTGCTAGTTAGCTATCCCTCTTCTGACTCCCTAGACCAGGCTATGGCTTTAGCGGTACGACTTGACCGACGTCTCAGGGAACGACAACATGAACGTTTATGTGTTTTCTCCTCCGACTCCCCCATGATGCCTCCCGAAGTTCCGTTGCTTCGTTCCTCCCCGAAAGACTCAGAGATACCTATGCAACTCGGGGCCTCCGTGTCCCCCCAACAACGTAGAGAATTCCGCAGGAAGAATGGTCTCTGCTTCTACTGTGGGGATGACAAGCATCAAGTGAACAACTGTCCTAAGCGTAAGAATGCAGCCAGAGAACTTCCGCGCCTAAGTGATCATCGGGGAGGTCACTTGGGCGCACAGGTATTTCCAGTAAATAGGAAACGTACTAAGATCTTGCTTCCCTTTCAGGTCTCTTTTGGTGGTAGGTCTGCTACCGGCAGTGCCTTCGTGGATTCAGGGTCCTCTACTAATATTATGTCTGTGGAATTTGCTATGTCTCTTGCTATGCCTCTGATTGATTTGCCTAAACCTGTCCCGGTAGTGGGTATCGACTCCACTCCTCTTGCTAATGGTTATTTTACACAGCATACCCCTGTTTTTGAACTCCTTGTTGGCTCCATGCATTTGGAGCAGTGCTCTGTACTGTTGATGCAGGGATTATCGTACGATTTGGTTCTAGGCCTTCCCTGGTTGCAGTTGCATAATCCCACGTTTGACTGGAATACTGGGGAGCTAACCAAATGGGGTAATGAATGTTGTACGTCATGTTTTTCTGTTAATTCTATTTCTCCCCCTGAGGAGGCGAATACGCTACCCAAGTTTGTTCAGGACTTCGCTGATGTTTTCTCTAGGGAGGCCTCCGAAGTGTTACCTCCTCATAGAGAATACGATTGCGCTATCGAATTGGTACCAGGAGCTAAGCTTCCTAAGGGTAGGATATTTAATCTTTCTTGTCCCGAACGTGAAGCCATGAGAGAGTATATCCAGGAATCCCTGGCCAAGGGTTACATTCGTCCCTCTTCTTCTCCGGTAGGTGCTGGCTTCTTCTTCGTGGGGAAGAAGGATGGTGGTCTTAGGCCATGCATTGACTACCGTAGCCTGAATAAGGTCACGGTAAGGAACCAGTATCCCCTTCCTTTGATTCCTGATCTCTTTAATCAGGTTCAGGGGGCCCAATGGTTCTCGAAATTGGATCTACGGGGGGCGTATAACCTTATTCGCATCAAGGAGGGAGATGAGTGGAAGACTGCGTTTAACACGCCCGAAGGCCATTTCGAATACCTCGTCATGCCCTTTGGGTTGTGTAATGCCCCTGCGGTCTTCCAGAATTTCATAAATGAGATTTTGAGAAATTACCTGGGGATATTTCTTGTAGTGTACCTTGATGACATACTGGTGTTTTCCAAGGACTGGTCCTCCCACATTGAGCATGTCAGGAAGGTGCTCCAGGTCCTTCGGGAAAACAAACTGTTTGCCAAAACCGAAAAATGTGTGTTTGGGGTACAGGAGATACCATTTTTGGGTCAAATCCTCACTCCTCATGAATTCCGCATGGACCCCGCCAAGGTTCAGGCTGTGGCGGAATGGGTCCAACCTGCCTCCCTGAAGGCGCTACAGTGTTTTTTGGGGTTCGCTAATTATTACAGGAGATTTATTGCTAACTTCTCGGTCATCGCTAAGCCTCTTACGGACCTCACCCGCAAAGGTGCTGATCTCCTCCACTGGCCTCCTGAGGCTGTCCAGGCTTTTGAGGTCCTTAAGAAGTGCTTTATCTCGGCCCCGGTGCTGGTTCAGCCCAACCAAATGGAGCCATTTATCGTGGAAGTTGACGCATCTGAGGTGGGAGTGGGGGCTGTCTTGTCCCAGGGTACCAGGTCCCTCACCCATCTCCGCCCCTGTGCCTACTTCTCCAGGAAGTTTTCGCCAACTGAGAGTAACTATGATATTGGCAACCGCGAACTCTTAGCCATTAAATGGGCATTTGAAGAGTGGCGCCACTTCCTGGAGGGGGCTAGACACCAGGTAACGGTCCTTACCGACCACAAGAATCTGGTTTTCCTAGAATCTGCCCGGAGGCTAAACCCGAGACAAGCTCGATGGGCGTTATTTTTTACCAGATTCAATTTTTTGGTTACCTATAGGGCTGGGTCTAAAAATATTAAGGCTGATGCACTGTCGTGTAGCTTCATGGCCAGCCCTCCTTCGGAGGAAGATCCTGCTTGTATTTTGCCTCCAGGTATAATCATTTCCTCGATCGATTCTGATTTAGTCTCTGAAATTGCTGCTGATCAAGGTTCAGCTCCCGGGAACCTTCCTGAGAACAAGCTGTTTGTTCCCCTGCAATTCCGGCTAAGGGTACTTAGGGAAAATCATGACTCCGCACTATCTGGTCATCCAGGCATCCTGGGTACCAAGCACCTCATTGCCAGAAATTATTGGTGGCCTGGGTTGCCTAAAGACGTTAAGGCCTACGTCGCCGCTTGTGAGGTTTGTGCTAGATCCAAGACTCCCAGGTCCCGACCAGCGGGCTTACTGCGTTCGTTGCCCATTCCCCAGAGACCTTGGACACATATCTCCATGGATTTTATCACCGATTTGCCTCCATCCCAAGGCAAGTCGGTGGTGTGGGTGGTGGTAGACCGCTTCAGTAAGATGTGCCACTTTGTGCCCCTCAAGAAACTACCCAACGCCAAGACGTTGGCTACCTTGTTTGTCAAACACATCCTGCGTCTCCATGGGGTCCCTGTCAATATTGTTTCGGACAGAGGGGTACAATTTGTTTCATTGTTTTGGAGAGCCTTCTGTATGAAGTTGGGGATTGATCTGTCCTTCTCCTCTGCCTTCCATCCTGAAACCAATGGCCAAACGGAGAGGACTAATCAATCTCTAGAACAATACTTAAGGTGTTTTGTATCTGACTGTCAATATGATTGGGTCTCATTTATTCCCCTCGCCGAATTTTCCCTTAATAACCGGGTCAGTAACTCGTCAGGGGTCTCTCCCTTTTTCTGTAATTTTGGGTTTAATCCACGGTTCTCCTCCGTTTCACCTGGTAGTTCCAACAATCCCGAGGTAGAGGTCGTTCATCGGGAACTGTGCACAGTCTGGGCCCAGGTTCAGAAGAACCTAGAGGCGTCCCAGAGCGTACAAAAAACTCAGGCTGATAGAAAACGTTCTGCTAACCCCCTGTTTATGGTCGGGGATCTGGTGTGGTTGTCGTCTAGGAACTTGCGTCTCAAGGTTCCGTCCAAGAAGTTTGCTCCCCGGTTTATTGGGCCGTATAAGGTCATTGAGGTCCTCAATCCTGTCTCCTTCCGGCTGGAGTTACCCCCGTCTTTTCGTATACACGATGTGTTTCATGCCTCCCTCCTTAAACGCTGCTCCCCGTTCTTGGCTCCCTCGATGAGACCTCCTGTTCCCGTCCTCACCCCTGAGGGGGTGGAATTCGAGGTGGCCAGGATTGTGGACAGCAAGATGGTCCAAGGCTCCCTCCAGTACCTGGTCCATTGGAGAGGTTACGGGCCCGAGGAGAGGACTTGGGTACCCGCCCGGGATGTTCACGCTGGGGTATTGGTCAGGAGGTTCCACCTGCGTTTCCCCAGTAAGCCAGGTCCACTTAGAAAGGGTCCGGTGGCCCCTCATAAAAGGGGGGGTACTGTAAAGGATCTGCCAGGCACAGCTTCGGGGTTAACTCCCTTAATTAATCAGTCTGCACCTGAATCTACATCCCGGAGACTGACTCCAGCTTCCACCACTCAGGCTGGCAGGCTTAGGAGTAGGAGAGCCTATCGCAACCTGGCCAGACTCAGCTAGCTCCCGCCCTCGGTCTATTTAAGCCTGCCTTTCCTGTTCCTCCAGTGCTTGTGATTCTTTTTCGTGTGGTTTCCTGGCCCAGCTACAGCTCCTTCTATTTTGTTCCTGCTCCATACAGACCCTGGCTTACTGACTACTCTTCTGCTCTTCGTTTGGTACCTCGCACACTCCTGGCTTGACTCGGCTCGTTCACCACTCTGGTTGCTCACGGTGTTGCCATGGGCAACTGCCCCTTTCCCTTGCTTGTATTCCCTTGTATGTTTGTCGTGTTTGTCGTGCACTTACTGAGTGCAGGGACCGCCGCCCAGTTGTACCCCGTCGCCTAGGGCGGGTCGTTGCAAGTAGGCAGGGACAGAGTGGCGGGTAGATTAGGGCTCACTTGTCCGTTTCCCTACCCCCCGGTCATTACAGGCATTGTGTAGGAAAAAAAATTCCATGTGACCCCTAGCACTGCAGACACTTTGTTTTAGTAATTTGTGGAGGTCCCAGTGGTTGGGCCTTCAATGATCATGATTACATAATCACATGCAAAAAAATATTGGGCTGCCCCAATAACAATGTCCATGTTGCTTCCGGGGTCTCCGTTTACCAGGGTCCTCCGCCTGTCACTGTTGTCATCCCAAGGGGGCAACATATCACCCTGCAGCCAGTGGTCACATGGCATGTCATCTCGCTGTGATAACAACAGGATGCAGCGGGGTTCCCGCCCGCTTGGGAATGTTTGGTTTTTATAATTGAGAACCCCTTTAATTTCTGACTGAATAACGTTTCACTGTGGTTGCCTCTTCTGTGTAGGTAATGCATGCACTTTAAATATTTACCGCACAGTTTCTGCATCTGCTTCCAGCCTCCGAGTATATGACCTGCTGGGTTAATAAAAAATCCCACAAATACGCTATTCTACACCAGTGATACACGGTATTATCAAGCATAAAACAACATTAACTTGATTTGTTGACAAGTGTAAATTTCCTGAATGGCGGTGTATGCTGCAAGATGCTGTGTGACGGAGGGATGCTGACACAAGTCATCGGATACGGACATGCAGATGGGGTCTGTGCACTGAAGTGGAATAGGATCCTCATGTATGAGTACATAGTAGAACAAGTCACACATTATTCAAAGAATCTGCCATCAAAACCTAAAGATAAGCTTAACCCTTTACCGTGAGGTCATACCATAAAGAGACAATTCACCTAACAAGAACAATCATATTGAATGATATGAAGCACAAGGTCTTTTAATTAGTTCAATATGAATAAAAGTAGGTCCACCAGGCAATGGCAGGTTGGGTTAAAAAAAAGTGGGAACTTCTTTGTGTAGGACAAGTGCTTAGACTTCCTGAGAGGACCCGGGCTGAGAGTAATTTGAATGTGCGGCCTCGGTATAATGCATGGAGATGATGAGGACCCTCTTGGCCACAACTGGATTAGTGTGTTGGCTAAACGAAGTAGTAGAGTCGAGGGATTATTCCAATCTTAGATATTTATGTTGTATCCACGGGTTTTGGCATAAATGTTTGATCCCAGCTCTGGAACAGAGGTCACACAAGCCCCATCCTGCCTGGTGAGGTGGCGCTAGTTGCATCTAGGGTTGTCACAATACCAGAATTTGGACTTCAATACCGATACTTTGTATAGTATTGCGATACTTTGCCAACAATAAAAAAAAAGTTCTTCCGTTTTCTGATGTGAGGCGCGTGGTGTAATGAATTTTGAAACTCCATGTGCCTCACATTAAAAGTAATTAACTCCATCATGTTTCTCACAGTCATAATGGACATTTGGTTAATTGTGAGGTACATGATGGGGTTAATTGCCATTAATGTGAGGCACATGGAGGTTCAAACGTCATAATACCATGTGCCTCACATTAATAAGTGAAAGAAATAATTTTTTTCCAGCGACACATCATAAATGGCGCTATAAATTTGTTGTGCAGGTTATTACGGTCGTGACGATACCGAATATGTGTATATTTTATGTATTGAGACTTTTATTTTAATGTTTATAGTAAAAAATGTATATGTGTATTTTTTTAGTTTTCTATTTTTAAACTTTAATGTACTGCCATATATCTATATGCCCAGTACATTCGCCTGTGTACGGATAGTACACAGGCAGTTGTTAGGACATAACTCAGTGTGCCCTAACAACAGGAAATATGGTTAGACTGTCCTGGGCGGCATTGCGGTTGTGTAATACAGCCATTGCCCCGCTCCTGATTGCGTACGCACAGCTTAGTATTGTAACACATGTATGTAGTCAGCATGATGTGATGTGGCCAGCGCTGGAATAATGAGCAGCGGCGCCGGCACTGAAGACAGAACATAGGGCTGCTCTGCAGTGCACCCGCCATGTTCTCTGTCTTCAGGGCCGGCGCCGCCGCTCATCCATGCAGCACCGGCCGCATCACATCATGCTGACTACATTCATGGACCGCACAGCTTAGTATATAAATACATGAATTAACAGTATTGAACCGTTGGAGGGTGCACGGCATCGAAATAGTATCGATATTTCGATGCATCGTGCAACCCTAGTTGCATCCAGGCGGAGGCTAAATGGAGAAGTGGCCGCTTATGTAGGCAGCTCTCTCCATTTTGTTCTATAGGAGTCATGTAAGCACGCTCGGCTGTTTCGATAACTCCCAAATAAGTGAATGAAGAGAGCCACACATATGCACAGCCACTTCTCCATTCATTCTCTGCCTGAATGTGGCGGCTGGATGGGGGTCGTGTCAACCCCGTTCTGGAGGTAGGTGCGGATCCCAGAGCTGAGGCCCGCATCTATAAGACATTTCTGTAATACCCTGTGGATATGCCATAAATGTTGGGAATAACCCTTCAACTCTCATGGAGCTATGGCCTTTCTCGGTCGAATCCACAAATCATGAGCCTTGGCAATTGGTGGTTACTTCTGGGGTGGCGAACAAGCAGACAAAGTCTGGGCTTGGAGTGACCAGCTGAACGGTACAAGCAGTAGTAAGCAATGGTCATAAAGAAGGCAACAACAGAAATGGTACAGCGGCAAGTCGAGATCAGAGATGTAGTCAGAGCAAGCTTAGGAGCAGTTCACACAGCATTTTTTGGCACTGATTTTGGAACAGAAACTGTGTTGGTATAAGCGCCAAGAAACACCCCAAATTGACCCCAATTAATTTCAATGGCGCTTTTTTTCCGGAGCGGCTTTTGGAAAAAAAATGACATGCTCTTTCTTCGAGCGGTTTCCACCTCTGACATCCCATTGAAATCAATGGGAGTCAGAAAAAGCCTGCAGCGCTCGCTTTGAGCGTTTTTTGCAGAAGTTTTTGCACACAATTTCTGTATTAGATTCAACGGTTCAAAAAAGTGGGCAAAAAAGATGCAAAAACGCGGAAAAAAACCAACTTTACAAAATGCTGGCAATTTAAAATCTGCCTCAAAATTCCTGAAGAAATTTTGAGGATTTTTTTTTCTGACAATCAAAAACTGCTGTGTGAACTCCCCCTCAGGCTGAGTTTACGCAGGGCGGACACGCACAGCTTAGAGTGGAACCATGCATGTTGAACAGGCAAAGTCGGAACAAGCCAGCAGGAGATCACCCCCTCAAGTTCCAGTTAGGGTAAGGCCACACGGAGCGGCCCTGACACGGTCGCAACGCGGCCAACAACCGCGCCGGCACCATGTTCGGTGTGGCTGTCAAATAGCCTGTTAGTGGCCGCACGTTAATGCGGGTAAAACGTCCCTTTATCTGCAAAATCGTGCGCCCATGAATTAATACACCTTTTATGGTCGCACGATTTTGCAGGTTACAACAAGTTACCCCCTATCCGTAGTGTAAGGGGTAACTTGCTGATCGGTGGGTGTCTGACAGCTCGGACCCCCACCATTGACGAGAACAGGGAGCCCGAATTTGCCCGAACCCCAAGTTTGAATAGAGCGGCACGTCGCTCATGCGCACTGCCGCTTCATTCATTCTCTATGGCAGCGCCGGAAAAAGCTGAACACTGCACTCGGCTATCTCTGGCGCTCCCATAGAGAATGAATGGAGCGGCAGTGCGCATGAACGACCTGCCGCTCGGTTCAAACTTGGGGTTCGGGCAGCTTCGGCCTCCCCGATCACGTAAATGGTGGGGGTCCGAGCTGTCAGACACCTACCGATCAGCATGTTACCCCATACCCTACGGATAGGGGGTAACTTGTTGCAACCGGAATACCAATTAACAAGGTATTTGACAGCTACGCCTAACATAGTGACAGCGCAGTTGTTGGCTGCGTCGCGACTGTGTCAGGGCCGCTCCATGTGGCCTTACCCTTAGACAACCAGAAAAAATGTATCGGGCGTCGTCTTCTCCTAAACTCCATACCAGCGGCATAGTCCCCCCCTAAGGCAGGCTCTATATCTATTATAGCACGCTTTTTGGGCAGTACAAAATTTTACCAATATGAAATGTTTTTCTTGTAAACCTGTACAGACCCTAAATTATCGTTTTTTTCCGCAATTATATTCTTCTGGCATTAATGCTACTGCTATTAACTTGTATTTATTCATACTGCTGTAAAATGAGTAGAATACGCACAAGACTTAACAAAACAAATAAAACCGGAGGTCCTGCACTAACTAATGTATTCATAAGTGCAATGCATAATTTATATGACCAGAGCTGCTCACCCTGGATTTAGCAAGTATTTAATAGAATACATAATACCCAGTATTCTACAAGACTCTATTACACACACATGTTCATTAAGTAAAGTGTATAATGACAGACTTAATTAAATAAGTCATAAATTGTCTCCTCTTCCCGTGTTCAGCTACTTTCCTTTATTTCGTATATGGTGATCAGGTTATAAACATGTACACAACATCACCACTGAGGTAAGAGCATTCATTGTATAATAACCAAAAGGGGGTGACAGTCACCCCCGGGGACCCACAATCTCATTATATGTTATAAATATATGTAATCTCATTCTAAAGTTTCATCATCTGAGCACGTCACCTTGGCTGCAGCAGCTCCTCAGATGCACCATAATACCCAAGAGTATTAGAGAGCTATGCCGAGAATTTTCTATGGACTGAAAAGTAATTGTGCCATTATCAATCTAAGATACTTCGTTAGTGAGGAACATAAAGATAATTGTGTTTTTGTTATGTTAAAGTTACTCTTTGCAATCTCGTATATATCACCTCTATCATGGTATGGTATCAAACATAGCTACTAACTCTCCCTAATGCACAGGGGTGGTCCCAGTTTATAAATATTTCTTAGTAAAGGGGTTGTCCGGGATGGATGAGAATGGTGAATGTGAAAGATAAAGAGACAGCATCATCCTATATACTTGAACATCAGTTGGGTCATTGACCTGAATGCCATAGTTACCTCTATGCCACGCATCCTTGGCAGGCATTTCAGTAGAATGAAACACCTAAGAATATCACCAAACATGACATTTGAATTCTCCAAGTCATTGAATTATCTAGCTGGCTATTACTTTCTATGGGCCCTTTTACATGGGGCAATTATCGGGCAAAGAACAGTTCACAGAACTCAAATCCCGATCATTGCCCAGGGCAATGATCGGCAGATGAACGAGCTCGTATAGTTTAGGCAGCCTAAAATTGATTGGTACTCATTGTTACGGCCAAAATGGGCCGGTGTAAAAGGACCCTTAGAAAGATAATGAAATCCACATCACTCTTTATCTTGTAGTTTGTGGCATGTCCACTTTTAATGTCATCGTAATCTTTGATATAATCATTGCACACACAGGACATTTCATCAATAAGGTCTAATAGGGTATTAGGAAATACACCATAAACAAATAGACCCTAGTGGCGAGTTATTGGCTCCAAAGTCACCTCCAAATTGGGTTGTCTTCTCTTTGACCTTTGTCACTCTTTATTGTGTCATAGCCCGGGTCCAACGGAGGATCCCCTGGTACCTCGGTGGGCGTCTGATCCTGTACGGCTTGTGATGCTCCTTAAAAGAACACTCCAGGCAAACCTTATACACTGTGTTATGCTTATTGCTGGGCCTGAAGGGTGGAGCATGACACAAAGGATTTTAAGACCACCAAAAAAGGGCATCACTTTGTCATGCATCACCCCCTCAGTGTATTTTTTCCAAGAGTGTTCTTTTAAAGAGGTAATCCCATCATAGACATTTAAGACTTATCCACAGAATATGCTAAAAATGTCTGATAGATGCCGGTCCCAACTCTGAGACCAGCGCCTATTTTAAGAACGAGGGCCCTGTAAACTTAGAACAAAGGTGGCTGTACTTATGGAAGCAATGTGGTGCGCTGTGCTACGCTGTTTGCGTACCTCTAATAGAAGTGAATTAGAGTTACGGAAACAGCCTTGCCCCAGAAAACTCTCCACACGGACTCTGCGGACCTCCTTTCTCGAGATTTGTCAGGTTGCCAATATAATTTAGCTGATTTTTTATAAAGTTTTTTTTATTTTTGGTCTTAGTAGGGGTAAAAAAAAAATTACAAAAATGGGCATTTCCATTTTAGAAATGCATGGCATATCCACAAGATATGCCATAAATGTCTGATAGATGCAGGTCCCACCTCTGCGACCCGCACCTATTTTGAGAATATCAGAGCTGGGACCTGCATCCATCCATATCCTGTAATTATGCCATAAATGTCTAAGGCCTCATGCACACGACCGTAGCCATGTGCACGGCCGTGATTTCCGGGTAGGCCGGAGACGGAGTGACAGCCGTGTGCCGCCCGCAAATCGCGGGCTGTGCACATGCCCACAGCCATTATTTTCAATGAGCCCGGACCGCAGAACACGGCCGTAATAAGGCTTGCTGGTTTTCACGGTCCGTGTATGGCCCCGGAGCCCGGACCGCAGAAAGAACGGGCAAGCCTTATTACGGCCGTGTTTGTGTCTCCGGGCCATGCACGGACTGTGAAAATCACGGTCGTGTGCATGGCCCCATAGGAATGAATGTGGCCGCAATTCTCCCGTGGATTTTCGGGGGAATTGCGGCCACAAAACACGTTCGTTTGCATGGGGCCTAAGATAGAAATACCGCTTCTAGCAGATATTGCCAGTATCCAGCTATAATGCCACCACTGTAATCTACAACGCCACTTAAACATACATTATGTGCATGTATATATTTATACATGTGTCTAAGGCCACATTCACATGGACGTGGGGAAACTCGGACGTGAAAAAGTTTTTCACGTCCGAGGTGCCCCTGTGCGGGTTACGTTTTCACGGATCCCCATAGACTTGAGTCTCTGGAGGGATCCGTGAAAATGGAACAAAATAGGACATGTTCTAATTTTCAACAGACCCTTCACACGTCCGTTGAAATAACAGACATGTGAACGGCCGCATTGAAATACATGCGTCCGTGTGACGGCCGTTGTTTTAACAGTTATATATCATAGACATTAGAAGAAGCAAAGCCAATGAGTGACCATCACTTCGAGTCATCAGTCATATATTGTCTGAATGTCACTGTTATTATAATGGTAATAAATATAATTAAAAAAACATGTAATAACTAACCCGGTCTGTATTATGAAGCTGTTGTGTAACCCTCAGGTGGCTGCTGATATCTGCTAGAGGAAGAACTCCTTTCGTCATCCATAGTTGCTTACTATGTGTTTATGGCACATCACTTGTTGCATGAGCCGTGTTTATTTTGCACCTTTAATTACATTTTAGAAGATACCACTGGGAGTGTAATTAAGGAGCTCTGCTCCGGGAAGCCAGGGAGGAGTAGTCTGGGGAAACTTCTGTGATGGCAGTGGAGTCTTCAGAGGCGACATTGTCTTTACCACTTGTTTTTCTTTAAGTAACGCACTGATGAGCTCAACTAGATATTAATGAATCTTTAATGTGCAATCTCTTGTTCACTTCACTCCGAACCTGACAGTTCTAACGGCAAAACATATGGAGAGCAAGCTCCTGCCCCCAATCTCCCTACTCACCATTTATAATACTGGTATGTTCTTGTGGCAGAACGGCCTTTGTGCCCCCTCAGGTACCAGGTGGGACTACAACCTCTGCACCCCTATAGCTACACCACTGACTCCTTTGGGGCATGTCACCCCTGACTCCTTTGATCTGACTCCCATGGGGCATGTCATCCAGCATTCCCTTTGTATGAATGGATAATCTGCTCATGTTGCAATATGGGGCTGGATAATGTATACCTGCATAGGTAGGCAGATTTGCCATTTAGGTTTCTAGGGAATCAGGGTTTAAACCTTTTTGGGAGCTGTAATGGTGGTTATCAGTTGCTTCTGGGGTTTACAATATTATTGGGATATTTCAGAAATAGACTATTAGTCCTTTGGAGAATTATTGGGCAAGTAAAGTCGACATGCACAAATTCTAAACAGCACATGGGCACAAAGTATTTTAGTCCATCACTGACTACTCCTTAAAAGGGAAGTCCAGTCATAAGAAATTGATCTGATCAGCGAGGGTCCCGACACCGCCGTCAGCTGTTTTGAAGGGGCTGTATGAGAGCTGCTTCCCCTTTATTCCTTACTTGCTCGTACTGTGAATCACCGACACACTTGTAGCGGCGGTTCACAGTATTACAGCCTTCTACCATTCACTACAAGTGTTATGGAAATTAACAGTACGGGCAGATAAGGAATGAAGAGGAAGCAGTGCTGGTGAGAGCTTCAAAACAACTGATCAATGGGGTGCCCGGAGTCGGACCCCCACCGATCAGATGTTGATGGCCTAACCTGAGGATAGGCCAACAATTTATTATGACTGGACAACCCCTTTAAAGTGGATGTCTGGCTTACAAAAACCCATGTGCAAATATTTTACTAGGGAATTCTGAGTTATTAGTAGAGATCCTCCTTTAAGTACCCTCATCTGTTAGCCAAAGCAAAGAGCATCTCTTTCTCTCTCTCTCTCTCTCTGTTGTAGTGACATGTCAGAAGTTTTGATTGGTGGGGGTCCGAGCACTGAGACCTCCACCAAGCGCTAATGTGAGCGCTCAGCCACTTAGTTTCTGTACGCCTTTTTCCGCAAATCAATGTATCGGAGTACGGGCTCAATAGAAAGTCTATGTGCCCGTACTCCGATACATAAACTTTTAACGTTTAGTTACCCTTTAAGACCCTGTTAGCAATCAGTAAATCTTATTGTTTTGTTTGTGGCCAGTTTGATCCTGGGAGTCAAATCCAAAGTTAAACATTTCAGTAAAGGGGCCAGAAAACACAATAATAATAATAATAATAATAATAATAATAATAATAATAATAATAACCTCCATATTTTACAATGCTTTCCATAGTGTAGGCTCCTTAAATTCATCTTACCATCTGACTGTAGTCTATCATGTCACATTATCGTTTGCTGTCACAGTGAAAACATAAGACAACGAGACAATGCCGCTTACATAATTGTGTAACAAACAGCACAAATGCCGTAATCTATAGCTTACAATTAGATAATAGCTTTTATTGATCCAGCCGCCTCACAGCTGATCAAATCTAACATTTCTTTCATCACCTTACATGAATTGCTTTCCTATATTTTTGCCCTGGCAAAAAAAAAAAATGTCTTGCTTTTATATATATATATATATATATATATATATATATATATATGTAAAAGTTATGAACAATTGAAATAGTCTAATTAGTTCATATATTAGGCAGTGCTAAATAGTGTTAAAGGGAACCTGCCCCTACTTATTATATTTTTTACATTTGTAAGGTGCCCTAACAGCAATGAATTAGCAGGCTACGAGTACAATTGTTCTAAGATCTTATGTCAGAGAAAGAGGGAGAGATCCAAAACGATACATAAGGTTTCGGCTTTGATCACCATTGGCTATGTAGTCAGCAATTGACACTATTGACTGCTTCATTTAAGGGGTTAAACGGCCGGGATCGGAGGTTTCAATGACAGCCCAGCTGTCAGTCAAAGCCGGGCTCCCACGGTGATCATGCGGGCACATGCACAGTAGAATGCCCAAAGGGTTGCCTTCCGGTGACCTGCATGTACACAACTGATTATGCGGTAAAATCTGGCATCTTGGTGATACCTGGAAACCATCAACAAGAAGTTTAGATTTTTAAATTTTATTTGTTTTACTTTTATTCTAATTATGGCTTGCGTCATCACCCAGAACAACTTGGCTGTAATAAATTGACCCTGCTGTGTTCCAACGACATCTGCAGGTAGTGTGGCCGGTCAATGCGCACAGCCGAGCGGGCAATCAAAAAAGAGTGTGCTGCATTTACACCTGTTCATGGCCCCTGTCCGGTGCCGTTTAGAGTGGTTTATGCTAATATCCGGCTTAAACCCGTTCCTTTTTTACTTCGCTATTTGGTTATGACCCCCCCCCCCCTCCTCCTGTAGGTTTGGATTACTGACCTTCTTCGTTTCCTGACCTCAGCTAAATTGAACTTTTTTTTAGAGTTTGTGTCCCCTTGTGCTGCGTTTTGGCTCCCGTACGTCTCAATCCTAAGCCAGGCTAGTCTTTAACTTTTTCTGCTGTATCCTTTGGTGCTGTACCCTGAGCCAGTAGGACTGTGAGACTTCCACTGTTCCCAGCAACCACTCATTATGTCTTTCTGCCTCATTCCCACCAATATTACCCAGAGAATTCCTTACAGGTAACCTCCATGCACTTAAGTCCCACAGAGTCCCAACACCAAACCCAAAGTCGCGGTCCCACCAGTGAAGTGTGTGATTCAGTTTAACTCTTTCTCTGTGTATCATGGAACCTGGCTCTTTCCAAAGTAGTTCTCTAAAGGACCAAGGTCCACATCTAGTGCCCATTAAAGGGGTTGCCCCACTAAGACAACCCTACTACAGCACATGGATGTAATAGAGGGGGGTCTCTGCTCAGGCCCCAGACTATAAGCCAGAACTCGAGTCGTCCATGTATTACATGGACGACTATTCATCTGCTAGATACGGGATGTTGGGAGCCAGCAGCCGTATAAAAGGACCCTTTTTGTGGGAAAAAAGAACCTTTAGAAAACCGATGCTGCCAAGCTCTTCTGTGCAATTTACATATTATAGTAATGGTAAATTTAAAGAGATGTTCCTCATGTAATGATCTCAAAAGGTGCTGTAGGGAGATCAGTGGCATCGAGGTCCATGGATACTTGATAAAGGCCTTTTCCTTTTTTATTTTGGGGTTTATTACAAACACTGTAAGGCCTTATTCACACGACAATGATAAACGGCGGTGTGACGGCCATTTTTTTAACTGTTGTCACACGGCCGTTAACAGAACAATGATGTTCTATGGGTGTATTCACACGGCCATTTTTTTTGACGGCCCGTGAATAATTGCCGTCAAAAAATAGGACATATCCTATTTTTAGCCGTTTTAGCAGGGGGTCTGTGTGGCATCTACAGGGGGACTGTGTGGCATCTACAGGGGGGCGGTGTGGCATCTACAGGGAGGCTGTGTGGCATATACAGGTAGGTGTGTGGCATCATATACAGGGAGGCTGTGTGGCATTATATACAGGAGGTGTGTGTGGCATCATATACTGGAGGTGTGTGGCATCATATACAGGGAGGTGTGTGGCATCATATACAGGAGGTTTGTGTGGCATCATATACAGGGAGGCTGTGTGGCATCATATACAGGAGGACTGTGTGGCATCATATACAGGGAGGTGTGTGGCATCATCTACAGGGTGGTGTGTGGCATCATCTACAGGGAGGCTGTGTGGCATATACAGGGAGATGTGTGGCATCATATACAGGGAGGTGTGTGGCATCATATACAGGGAGGTGTGTGGCATCATATACAGGAGGTCTGTGGGGCATCATATACAGGGAGATGTGTGGCATCATATACAGGGAGGTGTGTGGCATCATATACAGGGGGCTGTGTGGCATCATATACAGGGAGGCTGTGTGGCATCATATACAGGAGGTGCATGTGGCATCATATACAGGAGGTGTGTGGCATCATATACAGGGAGGCTGTAAATAGTGTCTAGGTGAACATGTGACCTTCTTTTGGGTGTTTTCAGGGGGTTGGGACAAAAAAAGCCCAACCAATGAAATTCATCCGTTTTTTTAACAGCCATGAAAAGCTGATGCAAAATGGATGTCAAACGGCCATTGAAAATGGACAGACGGACTGGAAATGGATGAAAATTTGGAGACACTGATGCAAAACGGACATGAAAAACTGACAGTTGATCAGTTTTTAATGGACATAGCCTTAAAAGTTGACAAATGAGTTATAGACCTTTTTATGAAAAATAAGTCTTCACGAAAAACAAAATTTACTATTATCCTTGAAATGTTCGTTGTTTAATGTCTTTTTCACCCCTCGAACATGGATCCCGGGTCTCCTAATTAATGATGCCACTCGTGTGCCTTTCAAGCGTGTGCCGGTTCGGAGTTCACCCCATATTGGACCAAACTGAACTTCTCAGCTATGTTTGCAGAGGTTAAAGCCAGGTGAGACCAGTGTTATTACTAATTCAACCAGACAAGTATAATTCTTTTTTAAATATGCTTGGAAATGGCTAATTATTTTCACATATAGTTCAGATAGAAGAAGAGGAGGCGGAAATTTCTTAGTCATGTTTGGTCCGCTTTTCCACTAAGAACACTTTCAATAAATGTTCTCTTGAAAATATATTTTAATTTAAAGGGATTTTCCACCCTCTGGTGACTTTAGTAAATTGGTTATTACATGCAGAATTACTGGATATGTTGCTTTATCTTATCTAATGTATATTGGTAAATTTAACCAAGACCTTTATATTGTCCAGGTAGAATTGTCTATTTTTGGCATCCGTTCGACTTGGTGGATTGATCATACATGCAATGCTTCCTGTGGAAAGTAATCACAAAAGTTCACAATGTTATAGAAAAAAGTTGAGTGAAGGTGACATAGGACCCATTACGGAGTCCCGTAGTTTATACTCATTTGATCCTTTCTTTACATTGGGCATTGCTACGGTCCGCTAGATCTAAGAGCTGTTCCAGACACATCTCTTGGCTTTAGCTTATAAAGCAGTAATGCCCATTTGGAAACCAGAGGTCTGCATGTAGTCCACATATGCCTGCCTTATAGCCCTGGACTCAGTATACTGGTAGACACAAAGGCATTGATTGTGGGTACTCCTAAAGGGGCACGCACTGGGACTATATCTCATAATGCCACTGTGGCAATATCCTATGGGGAGCCTAATCCTGTCTCTGTTATGAAGGTATGGTGGTGGTTTTGTTATGGGGGCACTAGGACATCTTAATATCGATCTCATAGGGAGGGTCCCCCACTCGGTACCTGCCCTCTATGTGCCAGTCCAGCCCTTTTTATGGTCGGCCATTGGAGCTAAAATTGCTAGAAGCTGCTTTCCGATAACTGATTGCTGGGGTTAGAGAATCATTTCATTTAGTAAGGGGATATCTTCACCAGACAGCACCTTTAAAGGCTATGTACACATTTGACAGGATTTTTTAAAATAAATTAATGATTTATATGTTTTAAAACAACTTTGACATTTACTTTTTAAATGAAAAAGTTTAGTTTTTACGACACAGCTTCCATTTATCCTGTATACACAGAAGCTGTATCGTTCTGTCTCAGCCGATTCCATGCAGGTGAACTGACGGCTCGGCTGAGTTTGGGTCGAGGGTGTCTCAGACACACAAGATCCGGCTAATATCGATCACATCTAAGTTATGAACTCAGGTGTACTTGTTGTTAGGTGGATTCTGTGTGTCAGAGATACGCAGGACCAACTTTCAGCCAAACCGTTAGTTCAGCTGAACTGACGGAATCGTCTGAGACAGAACGATACAGCTCCTATGTATACAGTATACATAGAAGCTGTATCATGAAGAAAAAAAAAAAAAAGTCCTATGGGGAAAATAAGGCCGTCACTGTCATATGGCCACTGGGCTCCGCTAACATTTCAACAATCGGCCAGGACAAGGGGCTAGCATACACACGATCAGACACATACAGAAGCTTACCCTATGTAAATATAGTTGGAAGTTGTGCACAGTTCTGCTAATTGGCTAATCTGTATCTATCAAAAACCCATACCCAGGCATGTTATTTCATTCAATCAGGCATAGGCCATTACCCAACAAGGAGCCACCATGATAAAAACAAAATCAGCAAGATTTACATGTTTGACAAGAATGCCCAGAAATGCCCTGTATGAACACGGCTGCCAACCTCTTGGTAAATTGGTGTAGTTATAGAGGGTGCAGAGAAAACATGAGTTCTGGTGCCTGAGGGGGCCCAAAGACCCCACTGCCATATAGGTAGACACCAGTATTATAAATGGCACATGGTAGATGGGGAACCCTGTAAGGCTATGTTCACACGGGGTATTTTGCCGAGTTTTTTGACGCGGAAACCGCGTCGCAAAACTCGGCAAAAACGGCCCGAGAACGCCTCCCATTGATTTCAATGGGAGGCGTCTGCGTCTTTTTCCCGCGAGCAGTAAAACTGCCTCGCGGGAAAAAGAAGCGACATGCCCTATCTTCGGGCGCTTCCGCCTCTGACCTCCCATTGACTTCAATGGGAGGCAGGAGAAAGCGTATTTCTCGCTGTTTTATGCCCGCGGCACTCAATGGCCGCGGGCGAAAAACGGCGCGATAATTGCCGCGAAAATCGGCGTGCAGGGAGAGGAATATCTGCCTCAAAGTTCCAAACGGAATTTTGAGGCAGATATTCCTCCCCCAAAATACTTGATATTGCTGAATATGCAAGACAGGCCGCAGTGTGATTTTAATACGTTGGATTTGTGTACTGCTAGGGAAAAAAAAGGAAATAGAAAACAAGCAATTAGCCAGAAGAGTAGTTACTGTCTGCTGAAGAGGAATCAAGAAAGGGACTATGAGTTGATCTATTATAATCAATGAACAAGCTTATTATTTCAAATGCTATTTCCTAATTAATTATCATTCACAAGTGTGTTTGTGCTCACTCATTCAGCGCTGGGTAAATCTATGTGGAATCAAATCCTTCTGCTACGCACCGTGCCATTATATTCATGTATTCCTATTTACTCTATGGAAGTTATTCCTTAATGAGGTTGTCTGATTTAGAAAAACCCATGTTCAAATACACTAGTTAATAAAGGGGAGTCCCCCATTCTGGACCCACATATATTCGTCAGAGTAGAGAGCAGCAGCAAAGAGCGTCTCTTGCTCTGGAGGACCAGGATTTTAATGGGAACCATGCAATACTTCATTTCCCCTGTGGTGGCACTGCAGAAGAATTGAACACTTGCTGCCGTTTTTTTTTGCAGATTACAGCTGATCGCTGTCGATCCTAAAAGTGGGACATCCTATGATCAGTTTATTTTCTTGGGACCCTTCTAATGAAATGGGAGTGTCCAAAGTGGAAAATTTTATTTTTAAAAAATTAGGTTGTGAGCTTTCAGCTTCTTTATAATGAAATATTTAGGTATATTTGTAAAATTAAGAATAAAGAGGGTCAGCCATTCAGGACCCACTTCTATTAGTTAGAGCAGAGAGCTGCTGCAAAACATGTCTCTTCCCCTGGAGGACCAGAAATTTCAAAGGGCGACATACAATGCTTCATTTTGCCTGCGGTGGCGCAGCAGGTGAATTGATCACTTGCTGTCTGGTTCCCCAGCAGATTACAGCTGAATGCTGCAGGTCCCAGTAGTGGGATACCCTATTATCAGCTTATTTTCTTTGGACCCTTCTAATAAAATGGGATTGCCCAAAGTGGAAAAACTTCTTTAAAAAAAAATGAGGCTGTGGCCTTTCAGCTTCTTTATATCTGTATATTTGTACAAACAAGAATAAAGCGTAATCCCCCATTCAGGACCCACGTCTATTAGTTAGAGCAGAGAGCAGGTACAAAAAGTGTCTCTTCCTCTGGAGGACCAGAATTTCAATGGGTGTCATGCAGGGCTTCATTTTGCCTGTGGTGGCGCTGCAGGTGAATCGATCACTTGCTGTCCGGTTCCCCTGCAGATTACAGCTGATCGATGCAGGTCCTAGAAACCCTATGATCAGCTTATTTTCTAATGAAATGGAATAGGTTATGGCCCTCTTTATGATCAGACACATAGGAATATTTGTACAAATAATAATTACCTGAAGGACATAACTATTCAGGGCCGGAGGTATTTGTATAACAGAAAACCTGCTTATATGTGCTGACAGTGATGGGACAAGGTGTTTTAGCCCCCAACTCAAACTATCCACAATGCACCGTCGCCTCCAGGTATAATTATGATTGCACAGATACAAGCGGTTTAGGATCATCCAAGCGCCACTGTGAATCTCCCCTGTTAATCACTGTCACTTTAGACATCATTCTCTTATTGATGGTCTCCAGCAAGAGGCTCTCCAGCTATTTTGAAACTACAACTCCCAGCATGCCTTGACAGCTGGGCTGTCAGAGCATGCTGGGAGGTGTTGTTTGGCAACAGCTGGAAAGTGAGCCACCGGTTAGAGACCACTGGTATACAGTATGACAATTATTATATCTTATAAATGAGCCTTAAATTAACGACTGCTACCCCCCCCCCCCATTCGACCATATAGTCTACACACATGATGGGGAGAAGGAGGGGGAGACAAAATAGATGCTTCCAGAAAAATTTAGAAGAAGAATATAGGAGAATTTTTCTTATTAACGTTTCAACTTTTGGGGTAAATAAATATTTTTAGAGCTTCTTTAAACCTAGTATAACTACATTCAAGCCTGGCTTTGTCTTAAAGAGACAGTCCCTCTTTTAAGGTCCCTAGTTTGGAACTGACCAATGAAAATGCTTTATTGTACTTGACATTTTTCCTGAAAAAATTGCCTGTCTAGTTCCTAATTCCGTCTTAGATATTTAGCTGTATCTTTCCAGGTTTTTGGTCTGGCGGTGCTTATGAGAGTGTAGACTAAGTTCATATTTTGTGATGCCATTACAATAGTAGCATTCAATCTATTACAATTGAGAAAAATATAACAAAGGTTATACTTGCTCTGACCAATGGAAGAAATTACCAAAGAAGATTATAATTTACAATTAATATTTGCATTGTTAATAATGATCATTGTGCCTATGGCCAGATTATCTGGCACGTTATGTAATCGCAGTAATTTAAGGTTGTACCGAACTAGGTGCGAGTAAAATGAGAACCCTATACAATATATAAGAGGATGATGCTGCCCCCTGCTGGACAAGAACGAACAATGTAGTTGCGCAATTTGATATTTGAAGATACAAAAGTTGCATATTACTAAGTTACGAGCTGAACAGTTTACAAATCAGCAAGTCATCACTTTAAGAGATAGATTCGTTTATTTCTTTCTTGTTTGGCCAGAAGTGTCAATTTTACTAGTCAAGTAAGTTTCTAATTTATGTTTACTTAAAACGATGGCCCCTTTATTTATTTCTGGTACTAACATTTTCCGCAGCACTATACAGAAGCTGTCCTCACTTGCTGTCCCTAGTGGGGCTTCAATTTAAATACCCTATTGGTATATTTTTGGAGCGTGGGAGGAAACCAGAGTACAATACAGATATTGTCCCTTGTCGGATTTGAACCCAGGGCTTCAGTGCAATAGTGCTAACCCCTGAACCGCCCTTCATGACTCTTAACCCACCCAACATGTAAATATTGTTGCCGCGGCTCAGCTCGTACATGGCCCCCTCTCCCTCTGTACAGCGGCCCACAAGACTTTGTCACGTGGCAGCTTCATCCAATAGCACCGATGAGTGAAGCGGCCACGTGCTCCGCTACATATAAGTAAATACTCTCTAATCTATACAGACATATATACATGAGCCCTACCCTATAATCCTGACTACTGGACGCTGGCATACATACCACACATACACCTCCTTATATATACTGCTCCGGTCCAAATGCCAGCTTCTACAAATAGCAAAGCGTCTAAAGACGCTCTCAATATCTGAAAATGATGGTGCTTTCAAGGACCTGGGTTTCCATATGTCTCAAGACCCAGAGCAGCTGCTGTACGGTGCGTGGCATAAAGACAACCCATCTCAGAATGCACCTCACTGAGCCAGCAAATGATGCTGAGAGATTTCAGCTCTGAAGTCTGCAGAATTGTGAATGCAGCTCTGGAGTTTAATACAGACTGTAACTTAGGATCAGTACAAGATAAGTAAGGGAATGTATTAATACAAGTATTCTAGTCTCAATTTACATTACATTTTAAATGCACACATTTGATGCATACAAACCATTATTATTAGTATATATGCCATTAAACCCAGATGTTACTGTAAATGTTAAAACCAGAGCAGGTGAGCTTACTCTGTTGACATTGGTCACCCAGCTTCCCAAAAACAGAAATAGGTAGGAGATGGCATTATAGTATTTTTAACCCATTTGAAGAATCCAATTAGTGGAGTCTTATAAGACCCAAACACAGTGGGCGGAATTTATGAAATGGTTAAGTGGCGTAAAGTGTCTCTGACTTTAAAAAAAAGTGTTGAAAAATGTGGGTGGAATTTACCAGGAAGGCACGGAGCCACTAACAGACCAGCATATTTATTATCAAAGGGGTTGTCCACTACTGTAAAACTGATGACCTATCCACCAGATAGGTCATCAGCATATGATCGGTGGGGATCCGACACCCGGACCCGCACCGATCAGCTTCTTCGGCTGCCTCCGAGCATCGGACGTCCATGGGGGAAAAAGATGGCTCTGGCCACTAAATAGCCGCTCTGCTCCTATTTAAGTGACTAGGAGCAGAGATGCAGTTCGGCAGCATGACCGCTATGCAATGTAGGGAGCCAACTGCTTCTGGCTCCGACTACTGCATACTATGCAATAACATCCGATGCCTGCAGGCAGCCGGAGCAGCTGATCAGTGCGGGGTTCTGGTGTAGGACCCCACCAACGATATACTGATGACCTATCCGGTGGATCGGTCATCAGTTGTCCAGTAGTGGTCAGCCCCTTTACGTCTAGCAAGCATAGATTTCAATTTCCGGTGTTAGGACAGTCGAAGATGCGCCAAATTTATTCAGAGTCAAGCACATTTATCTCTGGTATGAAACGCAAGTCTTAATAAATTCCTTCCTTTATGCTCTGTTTGGCCTCCCCCCCCCCCCCCCTTCCCGCATTAACATTTTTGGAAGTTGTAATAATGTGCAATATTAGTTCAGACCCCAGACTCATATCACTTAATAAAATCAGACCACACATTTGGAGACCCTATAGTGAATTCAGACCCTCCTGTAATTTTTCGAGTTTTCCTCCGGCCCCTCCTTGGTGGTTTCTGGGAAAAACGCAGGGCCGGCCATGCCAGACGTAACTTCCTTGGCGTGGGTATAGTGACAGGATATGGTCCTGAGCAGGAAGGGGTGGGTTTCGCCTGTGCTCGACACAGGGAAGCAGCTGGCAAGGCCGAGGGGGTTGACAGGGGCCAGGGAGACATTGTGTGCCTGCATCATACTGAACCAGCAATGCATGCGGCGGAAATCTTGCCATAATGAGATTTCAGGAGGTATCTACTATACCTTGGGCCTGGTCGAGGTTGTTACACCCCTGGGGGCAACTCAAGGACTTTTTTGATTATTCTGCTTTTTTTATGGGGTAAATGCCCTTTATTACTGTATTTTCTTAGACATGTGGCCGCATGACAGCCCAGCAAAATAACATTTTGTCAGTCATTTATTCCAGTAAATATAAACATGAGGAAATAATTTCCTGGTTATAATTCCTCATATATCCGCGAATGAACGGTCATAAAACGTCACATGAAAATCCACTCTCCTTATAAACGGCGTATATTTCCTTGAGAGAGACAAGAAATGTTTTTTTTTACTATGTTTCTTGAAAGGTTATTGCTTGGTGAAGCCAGGGAAAAGGCATTCCTCATGCTAATATGTCCATGGGGACAGGAGATTTTCCATAATAAGCCAAAATGGGGACACTTTCTCACCCAGCGAGATCGGAGGGGTCATCAAAATGTTAGGAATAATTAATAAAACATGCCTTATATTTGCTGCCATCAATTGTTTTCTTCATTCTAAAATGATTAGTAGACTCCATAATGATTAACTATTTATCTCATAATATAGATGATATTAGAGATCACCGGATGGACGCCTCAGGCGGCAGAATGTCTAGGTTCATTCCCTGGCTATTGGAATCTGTAGACAATAATGGATATTTAATTTAGCTTCTGCCCAATAATATATTGTCCGTGCTTTATCATGTGTAGGGTTTCCCCATTACTAAGATATTCTATCAGCAGGTACAAACTTAAGCCGCCGTTATACATAACATTACTATTGGCGGATCTCGTCATTTTTGGATGGATCTACCAATGGTCACATGTGTATTGGGGATGGCAGAGCTCTTAGGGTCACATGCAAAGTCAAAATCAGCTGTTTTCAGAGAAACGATTTTCAGCCGTTTTTTGGAGCCGTTTTTGGAGCTGTTTTTGGAGCCGTTTTTGGAGCTGTTTTTCCATTGACAATGAAAAGCAGCTCCAAAAATGGCTCAAGAAGTGACATGTGCCTTCTTTTTACAGGACGTTTTTGAAAACGGCGGGATAAAAAAAAACGCCCCTTCTGAGCGAAACGCCATTTTTCTCATTGAATTCAATTGGCGGATGTTTGTAGGCGTTCAGCTACAGTTTTTACAGGCGTTTTTCGGGGCGTTTACACCCTGAAATACACCTGAATGTGAAAATACCCTTTTAGGTATCAACACTCTGGAGTAATGCCCCATGCACACGACCGTATTTTTCATCCATCTGTAAATACGGATCCGTAGCCATTTATGGTCATCCGTAAATCACCCGCATTTACGGAAGGGTGTGTGTAAATACAGTTCATATTGCATCCGTATTTATGGATCCACTAAAAAAAAACAGAGCGGAATCTAGGATAACCACCTGGCATTGCATAGCAACGCTTCCGTAATTACGGACGGCTACGGATGCACATCCGTAGCCGTCTGTAATTACGGAAGCGCCCTTTGACTTCTATGGAGATTCCGTGCTGTAATTACGGTAAAAAAAGACATGCCCTATCATTTCTACGGCATGGACACCCATCCGTAAAAATACGGAAAGGTGTATGTAGCCCATAGAAATGAATGGGTCCGTAACTATGGACCGTAATTACGGATGAAAAATACGGTCGTGTGCATAGGGCCTAAGTAAATCAGACACTAGAGGGAAAACAGATCTCTGAGCTCGATGAAGAATTTTGGACCTATTTAGATTGAAGCCGTATTTCCAGAATCATAAATTATCCACAGGATAGGTGATCATTTTTTGAACGCTGGGGGTGTGAGAACGGGGTCCCAAAACATCAGATCCTACTCACTGCTTAACCACAGTCTATGGGAATGATGGAAACAGTAGAATACAGCGCTGGGCTGTTTCCGTCAATTTCTTAAACAGTGATTGGAGCAGCGCGTGCTGCTCTATTCAAGTTCCTCCTCACTGTTCGGGATCACCGTTCGCACAATCGGTGTTGGTCCCAGCGGTGACGCCCCCAGCAGTCAGAAAATTATCACCTATCCTGTGGATAAGTGATAATTTATGATTTTGGTAATACCCCTTTAATGGAGGTGGTTCCTTGTTCAGGATCTATTATCCAGAGCAGCTGCAAAGTGTTTCTCTTTCTTTGGAGGACCTGGCTAGTCCATGCATTAAGCGGAGAGCCCATTGATTTCAATCAGTGTAATGCTTCAGTTGCCCTGTGGTGGCGCTGCAGGGAAATTGAACACTCAATGTCAGGTTCCCCCACAGATTACAGTTGATCACTGGGGGGTCCCAGCAGGGGGCCAATTTGTGATCAGTTTATTGTCAGGGGACCCTACTAACAAGTAGGGATTGTCCAAAGCGGAGAAACCTAAATATATTTTTGAATGTTTTTGCCCAGCCTGAGCTTACGTCCATGCTACTGTATGTGAACGCTGTCCCCATTCATTTCATTGTGGGGTAAGCGTAGTGACAATTTGAGAGTGATTCAGTTTTGCCCCTCTGTGGTGTCATTTTATTTATTTTTGTATGTACATAGAATTTCCCTTTAGAGCAAGTCCACTAACTTTTCCTCCAGTCTCAGAGGTCAGGTCCATACAAGGTCAAGAAATATAGAAGATAAACTTTATATTATTTCATCAGTGGACTCAGTAACTCCAATGGGACTGTAGCGATGTCTTCTGTAGATCTAAATCCGGCATTTACATTGTTGTCTCCTGACTTGATGCACACAGAATGTTGGCAAATGGTCAAGTATTCGTACCGACACCATCATTGCCCAATTGTCATATTGCCTGCAGATGAGCTGCCATATTGCCTGCGGATGAGCTGTCATATTGCCTGCAGATGAGCTGCCATATTGCCTGCGGATGAGCTGCCATATTGCCTGCAGATGAGCTGCCATATTGCCTGCAGATGAGTTGTCATATTGCCTGCAGATGAGCTGTCATATTGCCTGCGGATGAGCTGCCATATTGCCTGCGGATGAGCTGCCATATTGCCTGCGGATGAGCTGCCATATTGCCTGCGGATCAGCTGTCATATTGCCTGCAGATGAGCTGCCATATTGCCTGCAGATGAGCTGTCATATTGCCTGCAGATGAGCTGCCATATTGCCTGCAGATGAGCAGCCATATTGCCTGCGGATGAGCTGTCATAGTGCCTGCGGATGAGCTGTCATACTGCCTGCGGATGAGCTGCCATATTGCCTGCGGATGAGCTGCCATATTGCCTGCGGATGAGCTGCCATATTGCCTGCAGATGAGCTGTCATATTGCCTGCGGATGAGCTGCCATATTGCCTGCGGATGAGCTGTCATATTGCCTGCAGATGAGCTGCCATATTGCCTGCGGATGAGCTGTCATACTGCCTGCGGATGAGCTGCCATACTGCCTGCGGATGAGCTGCCATATTGCCTGCGGATGAGCTGCCATATTGCCTGCGGATGAGCTGCCATATTGCCTGCAGATGAGCTGTCATATTGCCTGCAGATGAGCTGCCATATTGCCAGCGGATGAGCTGTCATATTGCCTGCAGATGAGCTGCCATATTGCCTGCGGATGAGCTGTCATATTGCCTGCAGATGAGCTGCCATATTGCCCGCAGAAGTATGGAGTTGTGGTGATGCAAGTTATGGAATATGAACCGGATGAACACCCTATACATCTGCTGACACGTCAATACGCGCTGAGCATATATGTTTTACATTTCCATACACCGTACCCTTGCTGAGCTAGTAAACACGTGGGGGGTTCCTTCTACGACACATGGAGCGCCAAAGCAAAATCATATAAAGATTGCAATCCCCCTCCCTAACAATTTACGTTATTCTGTTCTGTCATATGAACAGGATAATAAAAATAACGGAAACATTAGATCCATCAATTGACAGACACTGACGGCGCCCGGCGGTGCCCATTGACTTTAACTGGATTCCGTCTTTGTGACGGAATCTGCAACGAAGGCTCCTAACAGAGTCTGCTACGCAGACGTGAACCCAGGCTAAGGCTGCATTCAGACATGGCCGTTGAGGTGTGTGCGCTTTACCGCGATTTGATGCGTTTTTCGGTGCAGTTGTAGTTTTTACAGGTGAAACACATTTATAGAAGAGGTTTCCCCTGTATAAAGCGATATCGCATAAAAACACCAAATTGCAATAAAAACGTATGCGTTTTTTTTAATGCGGTTTCAACTGCAAAACTTTGAATACACCTTTAGGGTATGTACACACGTAGTGTTTTCAACCGTTTTTCCGGACGTAAACGTCCCAAAAAACAGCTGAAGAATCGGAAGCAGAACGCCTCCAAATATCTGCCCATTGATTTCAATGGAAAATACGGCGTTCTGTTCCGATGGGGCGTCACTTCTTGAGACGTTTTTTGTTTTTGCGGAGAATATACGTGTAATCCCCGAAGTATGTCGACATTTGACCACCAGTTATAGAATCAACGTAAAAGATTCAGTGACATTGTACATACATTACATTAGAATTTTTATTATATTCTAGAGCTGCTTTCACATTTCTGCTGGTTGTCATTGGAAACAGTCAACAAGTTTGTTGTTATTACCGTCCCTAACAGCTTCTATAATGCCAAAAGGCTGATAGTTTAAATCACCAGCGAGAGAGAGCTTTGTACAGAGTTGAGCCTGCCAGGATTGCTAGGTGATTTCAGCTCTGAAGCCTGCAGAATTCTGAATGCAGTGCTGGAATATAATACAGTCTGTAATTCAGGATAAGCACAAGTAATGCAATACAGTTTTATGTAGGTTAATTCCATGTTGCAACTGTAAAATTGTATTAAAATGCTTTAATAGGACAAGTATTCGAAGGGTTGTGTGTTCTTCATGTCTTTATACCATGTACAAGGCTGGTCATGTTGACAGTTTCCACCTTTACATCCTGTATGAACATTAGAAGCCTCTTTAAGATTATGTGCTGTGAAATAATACAGGGAAGACAGTGTTATTACAAGGATTTTTAAAAAGTAGAGAGCTGAATATGTCAAGTTTAAAGTTGTTTTTGACAGAACACAGGTGTATCACTGAGTAGATGTGATAATTTAATTATCTCGCTTCTTATTAATTAGATATAAATATGGCATTTTTTTGTACAGTTTCCAGCACCTATTTACTGTGCAGCTGGCCGAACCGTTTATCTGTATGCATACTCAATAGTGGCCACACGGTGGCAGCCTTTTCCCTGTACCCACCACAGTGTCATATTGCAAGGTAATGAGAACAGATATATCGCAGGGAACTTTAAGGCCAAGTTCATACATGACTGAATTATAGTGTATTTTCCATTCAAGTCGCAAAACTACAACTCCCAGCATGCACTGACAGCTTGCCTTTGAATATATTTCCAACTTTCTCTTCCGGCTCCTACATGCATATTATTACAAGGTTTCCTTCACACACATTTTTTGTTTGACATTTTGGGGGAAAAAAACGCATCTAAAAATGGTACACAGATTTTTTTTTTATAGTGGTTTTTTTTTCAACTAGTGTGTTTTACTACCTGCATTTTTTTCTGTGAGTTTTTTCACATTACAAATCATGCGATTCAAAGATCATGTGATGCAAAAATTTATTTTCTGGGGGAAAAAAAACACACATTGACACAAAAACCTATGGAGGTCTATGGGAGAAAAACGGCACTAACTGATTGGAAAAAACACTAAACCAACACTTGCTTTGATTTTGAAGAAACGCCAATGAGCCCAAAAACTCAAAACAAATAAAAACCGCCACCTGAAAAAAAACGTAATGTTTGTAATGCATTTTTATATTTCATCTGCGTGTGAAGCCACCCTTAATGGTGTGTGATAGTTGGGGGGGGGGGGTTCTGTTACAGCTTTTGCATTGGGGCTAAAGAGTTTCAAGTTAAAGGCACAAGGACCAGAGCGGAGAACAAAATATTTAAAAGCCTTTCATGTACAGATAGAGCGGCGACCCATTCTGTTTTGCTATGGGGCCCCATATAAATTGTTACACCCCTGTCAAGGCTTATATTATGGTGGCCCTTCAGATGACACTGTAAGACTGTGGTGCAGTCCCCACCTAATAAGATGCTACTGTCTCTTTAAGTGCATTGATTTATATTGTTTAACTAGTTTTCCTCCACAGGTCCGGATCCTGGAGAATTGTTGCTTTATTAGATCTGTATATATTGATTATTGCTTTATTCCATTGTGGTGTGTTTTGTATTGCAGGCAATGGTGGTTTACTGTGTATGTGGCATATTCCGTGCGACACCAGGAGAAATGGTCTGGACGCCATTTTCTAGTATATTTTGCCAACAGAGGTGTGAGGACATAACCAGCCTAGGGAGGATACGAGCCTGACACTGGGGTGGCGCTTAAGTTATAAAAGGCGGCAGTTCTCACCAAGAGCTACGGCCCTGGAAGCTTTAGGTTGATGCAGCACAGACAAGCATGAGAGGGAGGGGAGACTCTGAAGCTAGAGTGGGTCCATTGACGGCGGGTGGAGTTGCCAGGGAGCCGGTGGCATAGCTATAGGGATTGCAGCGGTCGCAATTTGTGGCTACACGGGCCCCTGTTACTACAGTAAAACTAGACTTACCCTCCTCGCTCCTGAGTCGGATGCGGGTACAGCACAGCTCCTAACGCCTTTCAGCATCACAACGTTATGTGATGCGCACACAACTTCTAGACGCTGAATGGCGTCAGGACCTGGGCTGTGCCTGGAGCCAAAGAGGGTCCGGATCAGGAGCGAGGAGGGGGAAGCATAAAAATCTTGTCTGCTGGGGCCCTGTATCTAAGCCTATCATGTGTGATATCATCTGGTGAGGCGCTGTCCAGTTCCATAGCTATAGAGGTCACAGTCCTATAGATATGCCATCTCCAATACATAGGCATACATTTGGGGGGGCAAAAAATGTCTTGGCGCTTGTGCCCCTGACGTTTTAATACCTTAGTGAGGCCCCTGGCTGCTAGTGCTGCATCGTTTGGTCACTTAGGAGACCCAGCGATGGAGCTGGAAGCTGCAGGCCATCAGCCATGAAGAGAAGTTGGGGGGGTAAGAAAACCGTTTGCACCAGGGTCCATGAGCCTTTAGCTACGCCCCTGCAGGTAGCCTACCCCGTAAGTTGCGAGTTTGATTCGGCGGGTGGAGATGCCAGGGAGCCTCCCCACCGGAGAGAGAAATGGCCTGGAGACAAAGAGGAAGAAAGGTGTTGAAAATCCCTGTCCACAAGTAAAGTTGGTGAGCCACCACTGCCGCCATTGTTTTGAGTAAATATTTAAAGAGACGGTGCCTCTCAGCTTTGAAAAATTCTGTTTGCACCCTGGACTCTTATACATGCCATAACTGGGCTATTATCATCATTGCGACTAAACCTCCCGCTGCCGTTTCGATAACTCGGCTAACAACACAACTCAATACTTTGATTCGTCTCAAGCGGCCTACGAGCAATGTTAGTGGTGAAGATGGTTCCCTAAACACTTCCGGACTAAACCTCTAACTGAAGGACACCACATCCATCATCAATATACCTAGTAGAAACCAGCTGATCGCAAAGAACAATAGAATACATCAAGGAAACCTTCATGTATATGTCAATTTAGTATTTCTAGGGTCAGACATTGACTTAGAGGATAGCGTCCTATAGGTGGCACTAGCGAGACCGTTTTCCTCCTTCTGCCGGAGAGCTATTTTCATACTTTTTCCCAGGAAGCATTTCCTTAAGGACTCTCTACCAGCTGGATCGGATGATCAGTACCTAGATTATGCTTTTATATTGGAGATTCAAAGGCATTAATAAGCGGAAAATTAGCTTGACGCTGAAATTGACCTTGGTCGGTATCAACACTGGACTTTAGCAGAGGGAACGGCTGGAAATAGATAAGAATTACTAATAGTGTCTCTTATAAACACAACGGTCAGGTGCATTGTAATATTTTACTGCAAAGAAAAACTATGGAAATGGCAAAAAAAAAAAAAACAACATGTTTTAAGGAATGCAAAAGAGAAAGTGTTTTACAACAAGGAAACATTAAAAGGTATTACGGGAAAGGCTCAGGAATCAGGTCATCGACTTGTCTGAACACTGCAGGGCTGAGAATTACAGTCAGCCATAGCATTACCATAATAGATTATCCAAATCGTTCCCGTCAGCGGTAGAAAGCCTCTCCTAAAAATAAAAAAAAACACGGGCAGGGCAAAGGGGGCCGATGAACCCGGCTCTTTACCTCCCCCGTAGCATGGGCGGACTACAAATCCCTACTGCATCGGTATTCATAGACTTGGATACCTGCAGCCTACCCACTGATATTTGGGCAGGGTGTCACTTTATTAGAGACACCCTAGTAGGGCATTGAACCTCGTTTGGCCTTCAGAACCGCAGCAATGCCTCGTGGCATAGATCCCACTAGATGATACAATCGTTCTGCAGGAATATTGGCCCATGCGGACAGGATCGCTTCTCGGAGTAAAGTGTTCTTCTGTCACAGGGTAAACAGCTGCCATGAAGGGATGAACTTGGTCGACCACAATGCTTAGGTAAGCCCTACTGTTCAAACGTTCATCCACAGGTATTAGAGGACCACGGGTGTGCCAAGAAAACAATCTCCACACCATTATTCCACCTCCACCAGCCTGAACTGTTCACACCTGACAGGAAGGGCTCATCGATTGATGCCGCTTGCGCCAAATTCTGACCCTTCTTATCAGCATGGGCAACAAAAATCTGGATCATCTGACCAGCAATGTTTTTCCGCTGCTCAGTAAACCAATTTTTGAATTTTTTTTTGCCCACTGGATTCTTCCCTTTCGGTTTCTCTTAGAGTCAGTTCACACAGTTATTGGACACAATTTTTTTGACGCGGAAAACACGTCAAAAAACGACCGAAAATGCCTCCCATTGATTTCAATGGGAGGTGGAGACCTTTTTTACCCGCAAGTGGAAAAATCGTCTTGCGGGAAAAAGAAGCGACATCTTGTGACATGACGCATAGACAATACTGCAGACTGTGTAAATAAGCATTTAGCTGCCCCATCTTCGGGCGTTTAGGGCTCTGATCTCGCATTGACATCAATGGGTGGCAGAGAAAGCGTATTTCGCAAAGTTTTTTGTTCGCGGTGCTCAATGGTGGCGGACGAAAAATGCCACGAAAATCGGCATGCAGGCAGAGCAAAATTCCAAACTGAATTTCGAGGCAGATTTTTCGCTTGCAAAAAACTCAGTGTGTACCCAGCCTTAGACAGCAATGGCACCGGTCATCTGCGGTTATAGCCAATCTGTGCTAAGAAACGACGCGTTGTGCATTTGGACACGTTAGTTAAAGCACCAGCGCTGTATTCGGCTGCAATTTGCGTGATTGTGCACCGCCGGTATGCCAGAATAATTCTTGACATCCTCCTCTGACCCCTTTCGTTGACATCCACGGGATTCCCTTTGCTGGATGTTTTTCCTCGATCACACTAATCTCAGTTTACTCTGAACACCGTCCATGAAAAAAAACAAAAACACAAGGTTGGCACTTTTTGAAATATCGGCCCCAGCTAGTCTAGCACCGATGACCACGATTTGTTCAAAGTCGCTCAGATTGTTTGTTTTTCCCCATTCTAATGAGGATTCACACTGACATTGATCCACAACAAACTTGCTCAGCTGATTTTATGCTGCACTCCGAGCTCACGTGACTAATTTTCATACAGCGAAGCTCCAATCGTGAAAAGGCAAGTGTCCTTAATAAAGTGGCCATTTTGTATATATTACGGTAATTTGGGCACAGTTTGGCAGTATTCTTTGGGCCCTGTACGGTGGCATCCTTTGGGCACTGTTTGCCGGTATTTTTTTTAGGTAGTGTATCGCTGTATTCTTCGGGTACTTTATGGCACTATTTTTTTTAGGTTGTGTTTAGCTGTATTCTTTGGGCACTGTTTGCCGGTATTATTTAGGTAGTGTTTAGCTGTATTCTCTGGGTACTGTATTGTGGCATTCTTTGGGCACTGTTTAGCTGTATTCTTTGGGCACTATGCAGCAGTATTTTTAAGGTGGTTTTCAGCTGTATTCTTTGGGTACTGTATGGCAGTATTTTTAGGTAGTGTTTAGATGTATTCTTTGGGTACACTATGGCGGTATTCGAAACTTTACAATACGATTGCTGCTTTGTACCGCAGATTTTGGAGAACGGTTGTTGCGGTTGCGCTACAGTTCCTGGAGTTTACTGGTGGTCGTCATAGTGCCTATTCCTGCTTCATGGGTAGGGCTAGACAGCGGAGGGCCCCTGTCCCTTATATGCCATCTAAAACATAGTGCGCCCCTCTGTCCCTTGTAAAACAGAACAAGTGAACATCTCCCATTCATTTTCTATAACACAGTTTTCTGGTCAAATTAAACAGTATAAAAAGTCCTAAGAGACCAACAATGACCCATCTCATAATAAACAATATATTTATATTCAGGACATCTCTAAAGTTTAGTTACAAAATGGAAATATGGATTGTTTAAATAGAAGCGCACAAAAGAAGGAGGAGTGTTTTGTCTTTTCCTTACAGGAGGAAAATTGCACACAAAAAAAAAAAACAAAGAAAACACAAATCGCCACAGGGCTGACGAAGCACCGCCGAGAATGTACTCAAGGAATTTTAACAGTCCTCTGTGTAAACTTTCCCCGATGTGCTAGGCTGGGCCCAAGACAATGGAATACTTTGGATTTTGCTTGTTAGGGATTTGGCTCTTCACACTTATGACATAAACTCGACATACAGAAGTTGGGGGGGGGGGGGGTGTTGCTGGCTTTCATGGCCAAGAGTCACAGGAGTATTCCTCGTCGCATTATACAAAAATATTCTGTTCGGCCTTGTTGGACTCGACGCTTTCCTTCCGCTGTTGTATGCAGTTGCCTTTAAAAAAGAAGTCTCAAATAGGGATTATCGATCCCTATATTTAGGCAACCCCTCCGTGCATTATAGGATGATTGATAGATGAAAGCAGATTGTGACATGACGCATAGACAATACTGCAGACTGTGTAAACAAGGCATTTAGCTGGCAGTCGACACAAGGAAGTGAAGGGAAACTCATGACTCACGCCAGGAAGCATTAAAAGGCGGGTTTAGTATTAAAATATGCCGTCACCTCCACCTGAGGCCATTGGCATGTCATGTGACAGTCGGAATTTCCAACTTTACCAGTTTTTAACATTCGGTATCGGGCATTCAGTTGTTGCAGCAATAACAGCGCAAAAATTGCAAGGCTGGGCAGTTGTCATATAGCGAATGTCCAGTAAGGGGAAGAAAGAGATAATAGTTGCAATAGATTTGCTTGCGATTGTCCGACAACCAGGATAAAGTCCAGGGATGATTTCAGCAAGTCAAGTAGTGCGAATGGCGATCCAGTGTTTCCACGAGATATCACGTGCAAGATACAGTGATTACTGCGAGTCGTTTCTGCTGCCAGTCTTAAGTTTTGTTCTTATCTTTTGGCTTTAACCAGCCTGAAAAGCTGAGTCTGGATCTCCTCTTGAGGTTTGGCTCTGGACTGGGCTGCTTCTGTTGGGAATCTAAAAGAAAAGGATTACGTTTAATGGGAAACATGCCATCAATACGGTATTACAGGAGTAAAGGGGCTGCATGAAATTTAAAAAAATAAAGGCTTTAGAAACAGCGCCACTCTTTCCCAGTGGCTGTGTCTGGTATTACAGCTCAACCCTTTTTTTTTTTTTTTTACTAGCACGATTTTACTCACAAGTTATTAAAATTAAAGAGGCTCTGTCACCAGATTTTGCAACCCCTATCTGCTATTGCAGAAGATCGGCGCTGCAATGTAGATTACAGTAACGTTTTTATTTTTAAAAAACGAGCATTTTTGGCCAAGTTATGACCATTTTTGTATTTATGCAAATGAGGCTTGCAAAAGTCCAACTGGGCGTGTTTAAAGTAAAAGTCCAACTGGGCGTGTATTATGTGCGTACATCGGGGCGTTTTTACTACTTTTACTAGCTGGGCGTTCTGACGAGAAGTATCATCCACTTCTCTTCAGAACGCCCAGCTTCTGGCAGTGCAGACACAGCGTGTTCTCGAGAGATCACGCTGTGACGTCACTCACTTCCTGCCCCAGGTCCTGCATCGTAGGCTACATTTGATTCTGCAGCAGCATCAGCGTTTGCAGGTAAGTAGCTACATTGACTTACCTGCAAACGCTGATGCTGCTGCAGAATCAGCTGTAGCCTCTGGTGCCGATGTGGCCGACACGATGCAGGACCTGGGGCAGGAAGTGAGTGACGTCACAGCGTGATCTCTCGAGAACACGCTGTGTCTGCACTGCCAGAAGCTGGGCGTTCTGAAGAGAAGTGGATGATACTTCTCGTCAGAACGCCCAGCTAGTAAAAGTAGTAAACACGTCCCGATGTACGCACATAATACACGCCCAGTTGGACTTTAGCAAGCCTCATTTGCATAAATACAAAAATGGTCATAACTTGGCCAAAAATGCTCGTTTTTTTTTAAATAAAAACGTTACTGTAATCTACATTGCAGCGCTGATCTGCTGCAATAGCAGATAGGGGTTGCAAAATCTGGTGACAGAGCCTCTTTAAAGAGACGGTGTCCATAACCCAGGGGGTTCTTTCTATTTTAGTTATAAAAGCACAACGACGATACATCACATATAGCATAGATGAATAAGAAGCTAAGGTCGGCTTACCGGAATGTTTTCTGATCATATTTTCCATCATTTCATCCTCCTCCTTTTCCCTGTAATAAAACAGTGGAGACCGTATTTTAGGTAAAAGGACGACAACTGAACAAATGATAAAGGGTTATTGGCCAGTCCCGGCAGATGTTCTGAACCTACATCACAATGATAGGGCTCTACAATATGAAGGAGGATAAATTTTTATGTAACGTCTTATGGCCAGTCACCTATGTCAAACATACAAGGTCAGATCCATCTGGCTTCATCCATGAGCCAAGAAACTGGATAAATGTTCAAGATAACCATCGGATTTATGGCCAAATCAACCGTTATATGGCCCTTCAGAATATTTGGCCTTGATCACTACAGACTACAATGTATACTGATATCTATACGGTGGTCTTCTCCCAACCATTTCTCCTCCTAATCATCTTCTCAAGTTTGACCGATCGGGCATGGTAGTCATTTTATAAATGCTGCAACATATTAGGGTATGGCCATACAAAATTTTATTGACGAAGGATCTTGTAGGTGTGGAAAAAAATAGATCAAGAGTGTGACGCTTATGATGTGTAGCCCCGAGACATGAAATACTTATCCCAACGCCTGAAGCGTGAAAGGAAGAAAGCCATAGTCTTGATAGTAAAGAGACCACTATACAGTAGGTGAGCCTCCACTTATATACCAGGGGGTGGCATGAAAATAATTTCTCTAACATATTGATTATTGGTATTGTCCTCTTCATGGGTGGGGACATTAAGATAATACAACAAGGGGGGTGTAGTGAAATCACATTCGCCTCCATCATCCATTGATTCCTTCAGAAGAACATAGACTTCATCGTATATATGGAGCAGTAAATGAGGCTAAGCTGCAATACCACTCACAGCCTATGGACTAAATTGGCGCTATTCTGGGGAGGAAATAAAAAGCAGGGCCTTTGAGGTATCAAATCTTTAGACATGGTGATAAAGGGGAGGGGAAGGGCATTTTAAACTTATTTTTATCAACTGTGCAGGTTGAATGTCTGAGAAAACAATGTTAAATTCCCCGGCGCAGCAGTCGCAAGTGCCGGTCTCTGTTCTAAGGGACAGCTCTAGCGGCCAATCAAGAGACCGCTATTGCCATGCCTCAGAGCAGAGGGACGGGGCTGGCAGCGTGCTGTGCAGAAGCACTTGCGTATCAAGTCCAGCCTCAGTGGCGCTTGCGATCAGAGCGCCAGGGGGATTTATACATTTTGCACGAACGAGGGGAGTTTAAAATGCTCTTCCATGTCTCTATAATCAGCCTGTCAGCGGTTTCCAGACCTGAAAACTGCTGACAGGTTCCCTTTAAAGTCACCCAGCAGTTTCCTTGCTCCAATATTGAAATAATTCCCCGTTTTAACCTCGTTTCTTTAACTTCAAACCGCCACTTTAAGAAAAGTAGTTATTAGTAAAGCATAAAAGTGCAAGTGATATATTATAGCTATAAGGACGGGGTAAGTAGTTGCATAAATAACTGGGGCCACATGATAAGCAGCTAATATTTTTGAGACCAGAAAAAACAGAGATGATCCAGCGATAATAATATCAAAAATGGGAAAAAACTTGGTTTCCACTTTATTGAAATACAAGCTATTGTAGCTTGAAATAGAACATCAGGAGGAAAAAACAAGGTGGTGATGCGGCTGATACAGCCATGACTAAGAGCACAGCCTAAGTGCTTGAAACGCGTAGGCTAATCTATTGCCGCATCACCACCTTGTTTTTTCCTCCTGATGTTCTATTTCAAGCTACAATAGCTTGTATTTCAATAAAGTGGAAACCAAGTTTTTTCCCATTTTTGATATTATTATCGCTGGATCATCTCTGTTTTTTCTTGCTATTGCTGCCGTGTGCCGTCGCGGCTGACCCGGGCGATTACTAAACACAGGAGTGTCAGATCGGTGAGCTGGAGGTTTCCTCCCATTTCCCTTTTCCTTCTATACCATTTTTGAGACCACTTGTGTTTCTGGTTTTGCAGGTCCTGTTCTATAGACTGGTATATAATGACAGTTGGCAAATGACAGCAATGAAGAAACCAGATCCCGTTATCATTTACAAACATTTTATTGGCCCTTAATCAGGAACAAATTGAGTGCTGTGGAGCAGGAGGGTACATTGGGTGAGTCTCATAGCAGAAATTAAAGTGGAGCCCCCTTCTGGTACCGGCTAATTACTACCTCTATTCACCTGGGACAGGAGGACTTGGTGCTTGCCCCATCTCCTTTCTTTGGGTTAATGCCCCACATCCTTGTTGCAGGACCAGTGGAGGGGGATCCCTGTACGGGTTCTCATCAACCATTTAAATAAGGGATGCAGCCAATCAGAGGGCTCAGGGGCATGATGTCAGAAATACAATTAGTCACTGAGGAGCGCTCTGATTGTTTACAAGCATTTGACCACTGCAGCCAATCACCGGGAGAGCCGCCGGATCATCTTGCAGGAACGGCGGGGGAAAGTATAGGGGAGTACTGGCTGATTTTTTTACTTCACGACATTTACAGCGATTAGCAAAAAATGTTCTACCCCTTTAAATGTTGGCAAGTACACTGTGGTTCGTACGCCCTTGCTGTGGAGCCACTTTTTCTCTCACCGTATTGACAATTGGGCTGCAAACTGGAGCACCCCATCATTATAAATGGGCTGTTTGTAAAGCTTTTACCTTAACCCTGCCCTTGCCCAACAACTCCGATATCTCCAGCTCATACTGGGATTGGCGCCAATGTGATCAATAAAACAGGAGAAGTGTATGCAGCTCTCAGGCTGCGTCCTTCCTTATCACTAAGTAAATCCTCTACTTTTATTTGTTCTTGTTTTTCTACCACTATAAAGTGCTTTCCCAGCTATGATCTTTTATGATACGTCAGTCGAAAGTGGGAGTCCAGGTGAGGTTTCCGTAACGAAGAAACTGAGCGGGTATGGCCAGCGCCTCTGCATATATAATGGGGGACTAGCTCCCCTAATTCTCAGGACTGACATGTTATAGAAAGTAATGGGGGAGGTTTATCAAAACTGCTGCAAAGCAAAAGTGAAAGTAGTTGTCCATAGCAACCAACCAGATTCCATCTTCCATTTTCCAAAGGGCCTCTGGAAAATGAAAGATGGAATCTGATTGGTTGCTATGGGCAACTCCTCCACTTTTCCTTTGCACCAGTTTGTAGAACTCTCCCCTAGTGACTGAAAACCCCCTTTAAGATGTAAATGATGGAGTACTTCATCTATAAATGATGTGATACTGGCACGCTTTTCTTACCGTAGTCGGTCTTCATCCAGGCACTCAATAATCTCACTTCTGTTATTGACTATGAGCAGATATTTATCCAGAAGTTCCTTCTCTCGGATCTTGTCCCTTTCAGTCTTCAGTCTCTCTGAAAAATAGGAAAGAATATAGATGACCACCATATGCGATAACGCCGCCGCTTTGGTTCTACTGAAAATCACTTTTTACAAATCAAGCCTCCTGTAAATCTCCATTTTAACTAAATTGAATGAACAGTTTTGCAAAGTCACAAGCAGGGACCCAGTATAACGGCGCACAGAGTCCTTACGTTTCTGTATTATGGACCGGTTAGTACTCTATGTGCCGCCATATGGTGCTACCATGCAGCACCTATCCTCTCCTCAAAGCAATGTAAAAGGTTCATTGCATAAAACCAATCTTAAAAAGGGAAACTAAACCTAAAAGTCTATTTTCTCGACATTTGCTATGGAGATGTATGAAATCTATTGTTCCCTAGTATCAGCCAATTTATAGGCGAGAAGGAGGCACATTATTCTTTAAAGACCAGTCCAGAGTAATGTCTACCTCATACTTAATTTATATCGCATATCACCAGCTCTGACAGCCCCCGGAAACATTTACATACAAACGTGTGATTATTAGCAACGCCTCTGACAACGCTTGACAATTATAATGTTTAATATCCCTTTAAAAGAGGCTCTCCTAGAGTTGATAATAACTATCAATCTAATAACTATGTTTATTGCATAATGAGGGAAGGATAAGCGGCTACAAGACACCTATTGTTGCCGCTTATCTCTGGGAGAACAAACATAAGTATAGATGGAGTTTGACCAAAGATTTGTTCAGATTACACAGCAGGTGTGGAGGACATGATCAGACATCCATTCATTCAGCTAATCCTATGCTTCAATCTCATACTGTGGGCTGCTCCTACGCGGCCATTCCTTTCTATGGTGCGTCTGCTCTACACATCAGGCCAATGTTAGGCCCTGGGGTTTCCAGCTTATCTCCAGTCATCTCTGGTTACCATTCTGACTCACGAACCCTGCGCACACCTTTAGGCGATCTCATGGTTGACTTGCGTTTTCCTATTCTCACCTGGCCTGTTCATTAGATTGCGGAGCTCGGTCTCCACATCCTGCTGTTGGTCCTCTAGAGCCTGCTGTCTGGATCTGGAAAACATTGACAAAACCATTAGGAGACGGTATACTTTGTACAAACGGAGGCGCAGCCAAGTTACTATCTTTCAATCAGTGCTTGTTTACAAAGTCCGTCTGCCAACAAACGCCCCCCCCCCCCCCCCCCCCGCCCGCTCCCAATTTCCAGCGCATTTTATGATACAATGGGAACGGTTACATGGAATTAAACCTTTCATGTGTTTCATACAGTAGAGAAGAACATGAACGGCTGTAAATGTTTGCTCTGCAAGATTGTAGACCTGGCAGCTCACGTATCACACACCGCCCCGAGTCAGTTTACTTCATAGTGTCCATATTTGTTAGGTCCCATTCACATGCCCTTTTTTTCACCTACGATTGGTGTATATGCAGTAAAAATCTCCCGTCACATACGTAAACAGGAGCTTACGCCTAACAGTGACATCCATCACCCTAAGGGCTTATTCAGACGAATGTTGAATACGTCCGTGTGACGGACGTTAAAACAACGACCGTCACACGAACGCATGTATTTCAATGGGACCATTCACACAGCCATTGTTTCGAAGGACCGTGTGAAGGGTCCGTTGATAAATAGAACGTGTCCTATTTTGTTCCGTTTTCACGAATCCCTCCATAGACTCAAGTCTATGGGGATCCGTGAAAACAGAACCTGCACGGGGGCACCGTGGATGTATGAATTAGGCCTTTGGCTATTATGGATTCATATACATTAAACGGTACGGTTATAGCCAATGGTAACCGTCACAGACATACATAGGCTATTATGGCAGTCCCCTCAGGCATGGCCCACGGATGCGACTGCTACTTCTGCAGCTACGTGCCTGGAAATATCGTATCCCACAGCCTAGCTAATAAATTGCATACAAAACAATGCAGAAAGCTTTGCTGTGACACACAGTATTGCTGCTGTAGAGCCTTCAAGAGGGGCCATGGCAAAAATAGTTACTGTGTAGCTCTAGTCTTGATTATTATCTTCACATACTCAAGATTGTATTTTTTTATTTTTTTTAAATGTATATACCTGAAAAAGCAGAGCTGTAGTGTAAAGCATGGTGGACAGAGCAGCAGTCTGAGCCTCTAATGAGATAAGAGGTGCATTTCAGACTACCTCAGACCTCCCTTAGGCAAGTATGTGGAAATATGACAAATAAGGGTTTCAGCATTGTAAACATATGTTGGCTCATTCAGAAACATGAATCAGCATGATGTGGATTTTATCTGTCGCTAGATCCTTACTGGACCAAGTTATTGAAGTAGTTATTTTCCTTGGCAGGTATCGAGATAACGAAGTTCTAAACAAGATCTGAAGTCTGGAAAAATCTTGATGAACGACAATAAGCGTTTTAGATCAAGTGACAAGAGTTTACCTGGAAACTGGCCAAATATCTCTCCTTTCAGAGCATTTATAGTGTATATATATATATATATATATATATATATATATATATATATATATATATATATATATCTCATTGGCGTGTGTAAACCTAGACCAGACTAGAGGCAGTTTTACACGGACCAATTATCGGGCAAACGCTCGTTCATAGAATACTCGTTCCCGATCATTGTCCTGATCAGCAAACGCTCGTTCATCTGCTCATCATTTCGTTTTTTTAAAAAAAAGTGAAATATCGTTGTTGGCAGCACATCTTCCTGTGTAATCAGGGAGACGCGCTGCCGACATGATGGAAATGTACGGGGATGAGTGATCGGAGTAACGACCGCTCGTCCCCATACATACTCCTCGTGAAAGGGGCAAACAAGCGCCGATCAACAAGCTGTCTCGTTGATCGGCGCTCGTTTACACGGCCTGACCGGACCTTAACAAGACAAAATCTTACGTCATGTCTTCAATACAGACATACCCCAGACAAAATCAAGGTAGGACAATGTAGTTTTCAGATATAGCATCGTACTCACATGTAATTCAGCTCAGATTCCTGTCTCAGCAGAAGTTGTTTCTCATGAATGAGCTTGAACCAGTCCACCATAAGGGAGTCCTCCGATTCATCTACAGGATATGAGAGGATAATAGTTATTCACTATTCATAACTAAGACCCCAGCCCTCTATGAAGCATCACACTCGGGTCCCTTGGGCCCACCAGGGAAGATCCTGAGAGCCCACCCACCATCTAAACATAATAAGTCCACTTATGATGGCTTGGTAATATTAGTTATTATCATTGCACACAGGACATAATCAACAATTCGATCTAATAGGGTATTTAAGAATCATCCCAAAAGAAAGAGACCGTAGTGGCAAGTGAAGGGCTCCGAAGTCATCTCCAAATGAGGTGGTCTTTTGATGGACCTTTGAGGTCCATTATTGTGTTAGAATCTGGGCCCATTGGAGGACTCTCTGGCCAGTCTGACCCGGTTCCTATTTAGAGTATCTCAGCAGAGAGTTTAGTATTCATGACCAAGGAACCACTTATGGCCCTCAAGAAGACTTTTAGCCATAATGGAATAGCATTATATGCTCGGATCCACGGTAGAATCCTGCACGCCGTTAATGTCTGGAATGTGGGATTGGATATTTTCGGAGCAGTATTCGGGTGTATGTGATGTGTATAGTGAATGAGCACAAGCCATAAAGTGGTGCTGGAGTTCTAAGAGGAATCAGGCTAGTAAAAGGTTACTGGTACTCTGCGGAGACACTGGCGGTCAAGAGTGGGCCCTAGTATAGTAAGGAGGTGCTAACTGGCATGTTGAGGAGCTAGAATATAGTGGTAATCCCAGGGGGCTTACACAGAAATCATAGGCCTCAACCCTACACACTACAGGGCACATTTACTAAGACTAGCGTTTCATACACAAGAATAAGATGCAACAAATTTATTCACAGGCGCACGCCCCTTAAGAAATTTCCCTTGTGCCATCTGTGCGCCACAAAGCGAAATCTACGCCAACTATGAGCTGGCATAGATATAGTAAATTGTCGGGCTAAGGGCAATCCCGCCACTTCTGCAAAGCCACACCTAATTATTTATTTTTTAAGTTCCATGAGTGTTGGAAAAAGGCAAAAAGTTGCAAATTATGGTGCAAATAATTTGAAACTTTTTAATGCCAGAAGATTGGTGTAAAGCCCTTCATAAATTCTCTCCCTCCGTCTTTGTTAAAAGTAAATATCACAGCAAGAAGGGGAAGAATCAGTGCCGAGCCCCCTCTGACCAGAGGAGGACTCTTTCGGGCCATTTTTAGCAACGAACCACAACACTTACAATCAGACAATAACTAAACATTTGTCTTCTGTTCTGGTGCTTCCTTGGTAAGGCCGTACATGGAGGCTCTCATGCCGACAACGGTGCTGCGACTCGATGATAATGTTTTTTTTAGCTTAGAATCATTATTCTGATTAACAACGGCCAAAATAAATGTTTAATGTTGCCAACTAAAGGGCTTACCCCCATCACAAATACGCAGCTGTTTCTCCAACTCTACTCCTTGTTGCTCCAAGTAATCCAGTTCTTGCTCAATGATCTGGAGTTGATTTTGGATCTCTTTTTCAGGAATGTATTCAGGACGAATCTGCAATGGATGGGATGAACTATTAAGACCACAAGCACTAAAAAAAAGTTTCCCTAAAGTCACTAAGATGGTTGGTGGAGAGCCAAGGCTCAGGGCTACATGGGGTTAATACAGGCTTTGTATGGTTGGATTCTCCGTAACAACTTATCAGCATAATGATGGGCACTGAATCCACAAAGACGAACCTTGTTAGAAGAGGCAATGTTGTTGTTTCCCACCGAGATTGGATCAGATTTTTTATCTGGAGTAAAGAAAGAATATCCGTGAGCATTTATACTTATATGTTGCTGATACGACTTCTAACAAATCGGTGAACTACGTGGGTAACATGATGCTTGGAGCCTTTATTGGGTCTTGTGGAGGGGGTTGTGATTTCCTAACTTACCCCAAGCCATTTCGACACGGGGCACCCTCTTTTCCTCCCACTTATTGGTGAGAATGACATGCCTGTAAAAGGGAATACTTGTATTCCCCATGAAACAACAATTCTGGAACATCTTTTCTTTTAACTCTGCGTTGTGCCATTCCTCTGTTATTCCTACTAGACATTTATGAATAAATTGACAACTGGGTGTTACCATTCCCCTTGTCAAAGGGGCGTGGCCCTACCAAGTATCACTCTGTCAGCTCTGATTGGACAGTGTCAGACTGTATAAGAACACACCCACAACTGGTAACACCCAGCTGTCAATTTATGAATATATTTCCAGGAGAGATAACAGAGGAACGGTACAACACAAAAATCAAAGAAAAGATGCTCCAGAATGGTTATGACATGGGGAATACAAGCGTTCACTAAAACATGTCAGGAGAGCCAAGAGATCATCTTTAAACATAAAGCATGTTCGCATTTTCTCCTGACACAAGAGAAAATGAACAGTTTGTATGTAAGCCAGGGCACATACTAAAAATCTGCATTGCTAAGATAGGAACCAATACGATTAAAGCAAAAACGCAACTACAACGTAGCGGATGAACAGCAAGTCACAAGCAATATATGGCTTTCCTATAGATCATGTAAGGAGAAGCATGTTAAGAGGTCCAACAGGCTTGGACTGTAATCCTAAAGTCTACCATATCTACATTACTGTGCAGATAAATGGAATCTGTTGTTGTGGAGCAGCCGTTCCGGGCCAGGGGAAAGGCCGACTGAAGAAGAAAATAAGTCAGGTCATACGAGACAAGAGTTAAAAAAAAAACAACTGCCCTGAGGCACAAGGCAGCTCGGTATTACTTAAAAACACATAGTAAAGAACATCAAAGAGGACTCAAACTGGGATCGTTTTCCAGTGTCATATTTATATCAATAACATGGCTGTGTGTATCATGCGGAGCCATCTACAAATGTGTTCACACTTCTGTTCTGGGGTACGGTCAATTTCTACAATGGAAACACTGACAGGGCCCCAATATACCCTAGTTACATTTTATGGAATCCATCGGGCGCCGCTTGGATCGATCGTACAACAGATCCGGAAGCCATGACGCAAATGTGAAGATAGCCTTTATTTATTTACTTCTGTTTCTTATATAGGGCCAACTTATTGCGCAGCGCTGTACAGAGGTCCTCACTTACTGTAGCTTTTAATCCTAGATGTACAGGCAGCGTAAGGATATGTACACCTTTGAAAAGTGTTTTTGTTTTTTTCAAAAAGTGCAACTTTGGAATTACATTTTATTAGTAATTACTTTTACTTTTTAAGATACAGCTGCTTTGTATCCTGCATACACAGCAGCTGTATCGTGCGCTGAAACCTGAATCCGTCAGGTCAGCGGGACTGGCGGGTTCAGTGAAAGCGGGTCCTGCATGTCAGATCGAGGGAAGATTAGAAGTGATCGATACCAGGTGGATCCTGCGTGACCCGCTTAGTCGTGATCGATAACAGGTGGTCCTGCATGTCAGATCGAGCGGTTACTGATCACATCTAAGTTCATAACTTAGATGTGATCGGTAACAGGTGGATCCAGGATACAAAGCAGCTGTATCGGAAAAAGTAAAAAAAAAAAAAAATTACAAAGTTGCACCAATCCCACGGATACACATTTTTGTTTTAAAAAAAATATATCGTTTTCAAAACGTGTACATAACCTTAAAGTAAAACTCCATGAAAAACGGATATGTTCGCTATGCTTTGCCAAGTGCAGGGCAGGAGGGGGCGGTGCCTGACACTGGAATTCAAAGAACACCAAAGAGAAAACCTACGTCATGTGCCACCCTCCCTCAGATCCTGTACTAGGCATACCTTAGCTAACACAACACTTTTTAATGGAGTATATTCCTTTAAGGTCGGCAGATCCTGCTGAAGTTCTCATGATCCACTGACAATCTAAAGTGTATTGGAGTCTCCCGACTGTTCACGGACGGCAAACGTCGAGGGTAAACAAGGTTCGGACATGTTGGATTTCCCCATGCCCGATCCTTTGTTTTCTGGGAAATAAGCCTCTGTTAGAGGTTTCCGTCAGCAGCGGGTCTCCCTCTCCCCTGCTGAATAAACAAACGCTTGGCCAAATGTGGAGGTAAGGGGTCGTGGGACATTGCTGTCTTATGTGTATGGCCAGTCTTAGGCTAGTGGTCAGCAAACTGTGGCTCTGACTAACAGAAATTACCACACAGGGCAATCAATAAGGTTAGCCCTGGTCAAATGCAGCAGAGCTGGTCATCTGGTACAATTTAATGTGATATAACAATATGTGATTTGTGGTTTGCCATAAACCTATAAAATTATCTTTTGCCACCCCCAAGGAGTTAAACAACAAGTTCAGCTCTGCTACCTCTGCATTAGGCCAAACGAGTGATCACAGGCAGGAAATAAAATTTAATACAAACGCAATTCATTTAATCTAACAGGACGTTCCGGACACACAACGCTGACCACGCAGGAGACGGAGCGAACTTCTGGGGCAACCATTTCATAGGCTAAATAAAAACATTAAGTCTGGAGATAAAAGCTTCCTAATGGCCTAATAATCTTTTCAAGAGTCGGCTAAATTAAGAATAGTCTGTAAATTTAGCTTTGGAGAAGGAGGAATTACAGGTGCACAGGTAGAACTAATGACTTTCTACCACCCATGTCATTACCGTGACTCACATGGGCGAGGCAAAACTTGTGTAACTTGTCACATCCCTGATCACATGTTCAGCCGACCGAACGTTTACATCTCACGGATTCCCTTTCATTCTCTCTATGAGAGTTAAAAATAACACCAACACTTACGTGACCATCGCTGCTGGATCTGATGCAGCATTTAGTATTATACTAGTACAGGTTGTAGAGGACTATTGTACAGCCTATAAACCATGTACAATGGGGTATGCAACCTGTGCGATGGCACAGAGCGCATCAGCCGTTGAAGGGGATGTCATCGATGACCTGACACCAGAGGCTTAAGACCGCCACGGATCTTGTATTATTATATATAGTTAACATAGTAATTATAATCACTTATGTATGGAGCCATTTGGTGTTATTTGAGAACCGTGTATGTTTTTTTGGTAGTATATTCTGGTGGCGGCACACTATAGCATATATATTTAGGCAACTGTATGGCACTGTTATTTGGGCACTATACTGTACACCTTTATAGTAAATTTATTTTTTGAATGTGTTTTTAAACCACTTTTAGATTGACCTATTAAAAAAAATTTTTTTACTTTTTAAGATACAGCTTCTATGTATCATGTACACATAGAATCTGTATCGTTCTGTCTCAGCTGAGTCCGTCAGTTCAGCTGAACTGGTGGCTTGGCTAAAATCTGGGCCTGTGCGGACAGGAACTAGCTAATAATGATCACATCTAAGTTATGATAACTATTAGCTGGATTCTGCTGTCAGAGACACGCAGGACCAACTTTCAGCCGAACCGTAAGTTCAGCTGAACTGACGGACTCAGCCGAGACAGAAGGATACAGCTTATTATATATATATTTATTTGGTACATAGAAGCTGTATCTTTAAGAGTAAACATTTTTTACTTTAATAAAAGTCAATTCAAAACACACAAAACATTGATTTATTGAAAAAATTACTTTCAAAAAGTGTACATAGCCTTTAAACAAATATGAAATAATCCACACATGACTTTAACCGGAGCCCACACAGTACAAGTATATACTTGTCTTTCCCAAAAAACTCCACAGTATACATCGTCCTTACCGAAGTGGTTATTTGTAGAAGTCTGGTCTGTAACAGAAGAGTTTTTCGAGGTTTCTTTGTCGGATGCCCAGTGTGTGCGCCAACTTGGCACGTCTAAGTCAATAGTCACAGCGCCATCTTGCCACTTTTGCTCAGGTTTGGGCCAGTCATTTATCAAGTCTATTTTGGCAACCAGAAGTTTCTTCTTAGCAGGTGCTACTTTAGCTGGTTCTAGACAAAAGCAGAGATAGCTCACTTACAATAAGGAACTCCATTTAAAATTCATGTAAAAAAAAAAAATGTATTAACATAAAAAAACACAACACCAAAAAAAACGGAGAAATTAAAAACCAATATACTTTCGAATATATAAATTACGATTCGTAAATGTCCTGTTGTCCAACGACATGTCACAATGGGGGGGGGGGGAAATGTTCACACTAGTGTCATGGCTTCCGTTTATAGAAGAAGCCACGGCGCTATGACAGATCCGGCCGAATCCAAACCCTCATCGATGTCAGGGTTCCAGTATTTCTGATGACAAGTACAGATGCGCACAGAGAATTAGGCTATGTTCACATATGTAATGGACCCTACATTAGGAGCCTTAGTCACCGATCCGGTTAAAAATGGCAGAAAAAAAAAAAAATTGCTGCGTTTTTTTTTCTGGTAAAGCGACGGAAACCATGATGGAACCCATTAAAAGTTGGTGGTGTCTGCCGATGGCTTCCGTTTTTTTTTTCTTCCGTTGTTCTGTTCCTATGGCAGAACACAAAAATGGAAAAACGAAAGCAGATGTGAACCCACCGCAACTTCAGCCATAATGAGGTCACATGACAGAACGTAAGGACGGGGGACAGAGGAAAACTCTAACTGCGAGCATATTGGAAAAGTATATTGGTTTTTATAATAATCCCGGCACCCTGGGGGTTTTTTTCCTGTCCGAGCCCCAGACTACCCAGTCATGATGATATACTAGAGTGCACATGCAGTCCCATGTAAATCACAGACAAGATCACAATGAAAATTGTACCAAATGACAAACCATGTCTGCTGTACGGACACAACTCTGCTACATCCGCGTGTATGTATACACACCTCTTTGTGAGACAGACATAAAACAAACCTCACTGCGGGCAAGTCACACTGGTAATAACCACCCTCATGCACACACAGGCTATTGATACGGAATGTTATGTCTTCTTGAAGGAAAATATAACCGCTCCCGTCACGCAATAAAACGGGTCTACTGAAAAGAGAAGGTGCGTGCCATCACACGTAGAAGTTATTCGGGACACTGACCATTATGACATTCCATCACAAGAAAAATGTTAGCTGAAAAAGAAGATTCCTTGACTTCAGAGTGCCGTGTCTGAGATATCTAGGACTAACGGATGCTGAATATAAGTGACAAACCCCTATTAGCTGCCATTAAAGTGCCAAGAGGGGATGTCACCCAGCTTTTCACACACCCTGGTAATGTATGTAAAGTATTATGCAAAGGTACATTTAACCCTGCTCTGACTTTGTGTCAGTCTTCACTGTAGTTCTGGTATTCTATTCCTAACACAGAGAGGACCCTATAAACTGATAGAATTTAAAGGATCAGAGGATTCATATTTCTAAGACGTGAGCAATGCTACTTAAGTGTTATCAATCCCTGGGGCCTTCTGGAACAGATGTTTAAATGTAGGACAAGGTTCACTTTAAGGTAGTACGACAAACACATGCAACTCGGAGGAAGAGGTCAAAGCACGACATATGGAACATGCATAGATTACATAACACGGCATGACGGGAACGCTACGTGCGAATGTCGATGCAGCCCGCTCACCACAGACGCTGCACGTTACAGAAAGTCTATCTGCTCTCAGTTTGTAGCTGGGTTTAAGGAGTTAAAAAGACAGAAGAAAAATCAGTCAGATAAAAAATAATGTACAATCCGGGCTCAAAGGAAAAAGGGAAGGGCAACTCACTGCAACCAATCAAAGATCAGCTTTCAGTTTCTAAACTGTAGTGGAAAAGTGTGGTCCCTGACTGGTTGCTATGGGATACAAGGTCACTTTTTGGTGTAGATGTTTTTTTATACTGGAGACCCAAGAATTGAGCAGAGCAAATACAGATAATAGGGCAATATAGTAAAAAAATACAAATAAAAATCAGACCAAAATAATTATAATAACTACAATTGTCAAAAATAAATAGAAGTTAAAAAATTAATATGAATATCTTGTATTGATAAGTTACCAAAATATTATCCAGTTCTCTACAGAGTATTGGTTCATTCACACAGGGGCATAGCTGATGGCGGGCTGGCAGGTCATACGCAATGGGTGGCAACAAGTCCCTCTGCCTTGGGCCTGGATATTTAAATACAGGACTGGAGAATCAAAATTAATCTTTGCTCCAGGTGAGGGAAATCCTAACTACAACTCTACATTCACAACAGTCCCTGCTGAATGTTACAACGTTTCCTCACTTTAGACATATCCTTAGGACAAGCCATAAATCATGCCTGCCAACAGTGCCAGATCCAGCAGGACAGTCGCACGTCCTGATTTTAACTGTCTGCGTCCTCAGATTTATTAAGATGGTGGAGCAAAAGGTGGGCTTAATACTGTGTGGAGGGCACTATGGGGGCATCACGGTGTGTAGGGAGAATTATGGGACATGATAATATGTGGGTGAACTATGGGAGCATGATACTGGGTAGGAGGCACTATGGGGGCAGGATACTGGGCACTATGGGGGCAGGATACTGGGTAGGAGGCACTACGGGGGCAGGATACTGGGTAGGGGGCACTATGGGGGCAGGATACTGGGTAGGGGGCACTATGGGGGCAGGATACTGTGTAAAAGGGCACTTTGAATGCATTGAACTGTGTGGGTGCAGGATACTGTGTAGGGGCATCATTACTGTGAATGGGGGACGAAGTAGGGATCATCATGTTCTAAAAATCGGAGGTGGCTGGCGAGACTGAATGGGGAGGTGGCCACTTATTTCAGGTTTTCAATCTGTCAGATTTCTTCATCTGTATGTGTGACTAGGAAAATATTTCACATATACTCCATAGACCTGATCACGCGTGCCCCTATGCTGATCTGTGCTTTAGGATGTCCCCTGTGCACTAACTGCAGATTTACTGCAAGGTTTAGTGAATAACATGGGGCAGCAGCGGAGGTACAAAGCACGGGCTCTACAAAGAAAGTACCTAAGTGAATTACCTGTTAGCAGTGGTATAGGAATAGTGGGTGCAGAGGCAACAGCTGCCTCTGCCAGATGGCACCAGTATTATAACTGGCACATAGTCGGTGGGGGGGCCTTTACAGCTTTTGGGCACAGAACTGTATAATAATACCACACTGCAGCTGCTAAAGAACCTCTTTTTTTTTGTATTATATTTAAACAGAGGAAGAACTAGACAGCAATCAGCGCTGGATACTGAAAACGGAACTTCCTGCAAAGTGGTCACTTACAGACTGCTTATGCAAGAAGAGATAAGCAGTGCCCACGTAGCGCCGCTAGTCTCCGTATAATCGTCAGGTGATGTGTATACATCTATTATTTGCAAACATGTCAATAGAATTATTTTTTATTTTTACCTGTGACTACCGGGCTTGGTGTAGTTATGGGGGCAGCTGGCTGAATTGGCTTGTTCTCTTTGTTTGCAGGGCTTGGAGGGATGATGGTTATAGTGGTTTGTTTCTTTGGAGTTGTAGTACTTTCTGGTTCCTTTGCTGCTGGCTTCGGCTCGTGCACAGTGCTGCGAAAAACAGAAGACATTACATAGAATAGAAAAATGGCTGCACGAAGACTTCATCTAATAGAAGCAGCACATTTACAGAGACCACATGAGGGGGGGGTGTATCTGTGGTCAGGATGTAGGATTACTCCGACTCAATAATAAAGCGTCTTTCTGCACGCAGGGAGCAGTTCTGCTGCCAGAGGGGTCAGGAATCCCAAAGTCCCAGGATTTTCCCAGACACATGCTGTAAACACACATCTGTTTTAAGCCATACAAATATCCTTAAATCCGACACTTGGTTGGAATGGGCCTGGAGTTAATCATTCAACGTTACACAATAATTCATGCAAATGATTCTATTTACGGAGACCCAGACATCTTATTCCAAGCCAAGAGGCCCCATACAGCAATATGTGATTTTAGGGAAATACTTCTATTAAATCTTTATTAGTACACACTAAGAAGTTCCAAAAATGTATGTAAGATCTCCCAAGTACACAAAAAGAATGTGTCTGCTGACGGGCCTTGTGGCAACCATGGGGTTCACATTCAATGCAATACCAGAAATGGATTAATAATGGGGTTCAAAGCATTGAAAAACCGCTATTTCACAAGATTGGGCAGTTTTAGTTTTTGAGAAGAGAATTTTTAATTTTCTCAAAAAGGTTGCCGAGGGTTAGAAAAAAGGGTCGGCTTTTTACCAGAAACAGCGCCACTCTTGTGCATGGGCTTTGTCTGGAACTACAGCTGATGGCCATTTAAATGAATCCAATACCAGACACAGCTCATGGCCAAGAGTGGCGTGGTTTTTAAAAAGTGAGTAGACCCTTTTTTCTAATCCTGGACAACCCCTTTAACTATCCTACTAAATCTTACCGCTGGACTGACGGTTTCTTGTCCACAGACTTCAGCATTGACCTCCAGTCCTCAGGGGCTTCATGTTTTGTCACTTTATTGCCAGAATTTTGCGCTGAAATGTAAAAAGACTAATTAAGAGAAAGTAAAAACTAAAAATAAAAAGTTGAACCACGTTGGCATGCACTTCAAAGAAATCAGATAAAGTAAGGAGGATGAAAAAAAACAGAGCCGGAATGTGCAGATGGACGGAGCCAAATCATAAACTTGTTCTCGGCAAAGCTCTCCCACAAGTAAACCCAACCAAAGGCCTGTAATAAAAAAACACTTACTTTTTGAGGAGGACTCGTCCATCTTCTGGACTTTGCCAGGGGTGAGTACACTAGGCTGGGCAGGTTGTGTATGATGTGCGGGAACAGACGTCTTATCAGAGCTTGGAGTTCCATATCCCTTGCCGATACTTTTTGATGGAGTATTTTTGGGAGGCTCAGGACTAGACACTGATATTGGCACTTTACTTTTTCTTTCCTTTGGAACAGGTTTCTCCGGCTCGGTCTTGGAAGTGGAAGACATTGTTCCATTTGGCTGAGGCTCTGGTAACCTAGAAAATCATTTTGTTAAAACGGAACTACGAGTGACCACAGAGGCATCTTCTAAGTATGTGTCCAACTCAGAGCTGGCACCAGGTGTATATGGGCCCTTCACTAACAGAGTCACAGTGGACCCCGTGTTCACTTGACAAGCACACAGTATTTTTACTCAGATACCTTCAGACCTCCAAGCCTAGGGAGTCTTTAGGTGGCCACGCAAGTTACATTTACGTCAGCCAAATCCACCGATTTCGGCTGGACCGGACAACTATCTAATACAGATTAGATGTACGGCTGACGTTCGGCAGAAGTCAGTGGAAAAAATAAAGAATTGGGCCTTTGTTCTCAAAGGCGATAAGCCACCGTCAGAGGTGTCAGACAGCATTTTATTCCGGTTTCCTCATTGAGAACACATGCATGCTCGGCTGAAGCGACCATGCATGTGTATGGGGAGGTCGGGAGGAATAGCTGTTAGCTGACAGCTATTAAAAGGTGTCTGGTCACCTTTAGCATCTGCCCAGGTTTGTTAGTGGTCAATGTTGTCCCTGACCACCTGGTCGAGTCTTCAGTTGGTGTTTAGGTGGTCTAAATCAGCCTTTACAGAGGTCTAAGAGGACTATTTATGGCCAGCTTTACGGTGCCCATACATTAAAGTCGGCCAATGTGTATGGGGGCGTAGCCATAGATCAGGCACTTGGAATTTCAACATGCCCAATCTTTTATTCCTACAGAGTTAGGCAGCTGCCATGTGTCTGGCAGTGGCTTATGTCCCTCAACCTACCCGAGCATGGAGGTTTATGGGGTAGTCAGGAGAGAGTAGTCAGCTGAACGAGCATTTACTGTATATAATATATACAGCCAATAACGAAAAATGAAATTAGTAGAATGAAATTATAATTTTGCCTACAAAAATACATTGCCGGTTACAAGCGAGATCATACCTTTTTGAAGTTGATACACTGCTAGAAGAGTCCGCAGGTTGGGAAGACTTCGGAGACGTTGTATCTGGAATATTTTTCAAGAGAAAGTTCCTAGCTTTATCTTTATCAGCGTTGACCTCAGATGTGCGTGGTGTTACGTTACTAGCCACCGATCTACCAGGCCCATTGGACACAGATATTTTTGGAGACTCTCGCCCAGTTGAAGATGGATTGGATGTTGGCTCTGGAACAACAGGATTTGACTGAAAAAACTTTTCGCGGGCTTCCTTATTTTTTGCAGTGGATGATAACCAAGGATTTGATAAGGTGCTTGGTTCCTTTGTTTCATCTTTAGTAGTTGAAAAAGACCACTTTCCAGTAGACATAGGAGACACCGTTATGACATTTCCAGAGGCACCAGTCATTTTGGTTTGTTGACCAGTCTGTCCTAAAAAATTTTGCGCATCTCTTTGAGGTGAAGAAGAGTGACTGATATCTTTGTTTTCTTTGCTCCCCTGTAAGTTACTAGTTCTTGGGCTATTAGACATATTTGAAGCCATTCTGTCCTTATTTGGGCCCAAAGGACTAGAGGCATGGGTTCTGGATTCAGGGCTACCATAAAATCCCAATGCAGTCCTATTTTTGGATTCAGGTTTGGTTGTGCTTGTAGGAACATCCTTAATGACTGTGGTTTGCACATTAGGAGTGGTCTTATAGCCAGAATCTTGTCCAGCTGTACTAGGGACATCAGTAGTGTTTTTGTTGGCAAAGACAGCAAAAGTTCTGTTGGTTGGTGCTGGGACAGACGGACTTATGGCGCTTTTCCAAGATCTCCCGGTAGGGGTGCTGCTTGGTTGACTAGTAGTGACTGGGCTGCTCCGATTATCTCCTGAAGAAGATACTACAGATGTATATGGCCCACTGGATGAAACACTAGTAGATGTAGGGGAGGGAGTATGACAATGGTGATTTGTGCAGACTAATGTACCCGGATGATCTCCAAGTTTATAGCTGCCCGGCTGCAATGTTCTCGAACACTGTTTACACCTGAAAATTAAAAAAAGTGAAAAATATTTTTAATGACCTAGTATAAAGAAAAAGCGGTCCTTCACATAGTACAACAGTCTCAGCTGCCATGCTCACCAGACCTACCTGAAGCAATTCCTGTGATAGAGTTTCCCATCAGCCATATGCCTTTGAACCAAGTGTACATGTTTACCGCAGATTAAGCAATTGCTGCTTACTGTGCTGTTAGGATTAATTTCTCTTATGCCCTAAAGAAAAAAAAAGAAAAAATGTTGGAATTTCTAGTAAATACTAATGTCTAACAGGTAAGGAATATGTTAGAGGTGTTGTCCTGGATCAGAACAACATGGCTGTTTTTTTTTTGTTTTTTTTTCAAAAACAGCACCACACCTACCCCGAGGTTGTGTCTGGTATTGCAGTTCAGTCTTCACTATACTGGAGCTGATCTGCAATACTAGACACCAACCATGGACGGGTGCGGCGTTATTTCTAGAAGAAAGCAGCCATATTGTTCTAAACCTGGACAACGCCTCTTAACACGGACCAAGAGAACGGAGGGTAAGGTTAGAATAGAGAAGTCAACGCATGAGATAATCCATTAGAGCTCACGTTCACCAAACAACTCCATCCTATCTACATGGATTGGTTTACCAAGGAGACACCTTGTTACCTATATATGAATTGACAAAAGTAAAATTAGTATTAGCTAACTTAAATATTTTAAACTGGTTCGTTGTGGATTTTGGAACCAATGCTGGTATTGTTGGATGCTGGGATATGTAGTTCAGTTATCGTTGTTAGATTCCATCAATCCAGATATTTCTGAAGTGTGTATGGTCTTACCGCTCGAACTGGAGCATTTTCAACAGCCGGACTGCCCTTTTGTGCTGGTTGGGGAGTGGGTGACGGCTGAGGAACATGATTGGTTATTTTCTTTCCAGCCGGTTCTTCGGAAGAGTCGGGAGGGGGACGTTTCACGGCTGAAAGGCCTCCAACTGGAAAAGGAGGTCAAGAGCGTTAATGAAAGATAATCTTATTGAGTTCTAAAATTCCCCATTTAGATATTTTCTAAAGGGCCCATCTACTAGTAGAAAATCTCTAGCAACCAGCAACACCATCTGTCATTGTGTATAAGGAACAGAGGCTAGATTTGCTTTCTCACAATTTCATGTGTTTCATGGGTTAAAATGAACTTTTCTTCTCTCTTTCAATGCCGCCTTTCTTGGTCACGCTCTCTATTCACTGCCAATCACCCATAGAATACAATACAGAATCCTTGCAATAACTTCAAAGCTCTATTCCTCCCTAGACATCTCTTCACCAATGTACAGATACCAGTCCAAATGCAGCCTACACCGCACTCCCATCTAGCCTCCAGATACTCTAGATCTATATAATTAATTAGATCGATATACATAATTTCTAACAAGGTAATCATATAAAAGTATAATAATAGATATTATAATAAAATACATTTGAGGAGTTAAATCCCATTGCGGATCTATTAGTAGCTTCTGGTCCTATTACACGGCCCGATATGGGCCGTCAAAATAAGCGCCGATCAATGAGACAACTCGTTGATCGGCGCTCGTTTGCTCCTTTCACAAGGAGCTATGATCAGTAATGTATGGGGACAAGCGAGAGTTACTACGATCATTCGTCCCCATACATTTCAATCACATTGGCAGAACATCTCCCGGTTTACACATGAAGACGTGCTGCCAATACCAATAATATTTAATGCTGTATAAACAAGCAGATCAGCTGATAAAGGATTGTTTGCTCCTTCATCGGCTGATCGTTGCCCTGTTTACACAGGACAATGATTGGGAACGAGCGATCACATGAAGTCTACAGTCTTAGACAGTGCGTCTTTCAGGGCAGTATAGGTGATACTGCGGTCAGCAGCCCAGGGAAATTATTCCAAAAGAGGAATCAACCCTCTGTTAGATCTCACTTGCCACCTGCGAGTTATCCCATGGAACCTGCACAATGGTCCTATTACTTATGTGCAAAAATGGGTCCCATTACCCACCAAATATGTGGTATGGGACCCATATACCCATGGGCCAATGTGTGGAAAAGAGGATAGCCTCTCCCTCAAGTGTCCAACAAAGGTAAACAAGGGAATTCAATATGGATGACGGGACATAGGGAGCCCAAGAGGCCATGATCATTTTCACGTCCGGAGGCCCAGATACTACTGATGGCAGTCCTATCTTGGACTATTTCGGTATCATGTTGGTTTTGGCATCTTTTCACCAGATAAAGTTCACTACAGATGCAATCTATTATTGTTATTCCTCAGCCGGAAATCAGAGCGGAGTTATTCATTTATGCAGTGCTAACCAGTGATCCATTAACAAAAATAATCAGATCACACCAGACAAGGAGTGTTTTCTACAGACTTCTTAAAACACAAGGCGTTTATAGCTAAACAATACAAATGTTTTCTTCATTCCCAACGGACAAGTAACAAAAAAGGACAAATAAAGAGAAACTTGTGTTTTTTCCCCCACTATGTAGTTTCAGCCGAAAAGCCTAAAAAGAACATGTTGAGGCCTCCTCCATGGCAGGTTCAGGGCAAAACTGCAGCCAACTTCTGTTTAATCAGCTTGTGTATTTACTGAGGAAATATTTGATTTCCAAAAAAGTACACACCTTAATCCACAGCACAAAATTACAAAGAAAAGAAATCACATGCAGCGTACAAGGAAAAAGCCTCCAACAAAAAAAAAAGTGGGAAAACCCCACAATGATTTCTGTGGAACTTTTTGTCCTACTTCAAAGTAGTGTAATGGCCGGACGCTCCTGGGAAGAGTAGGCTAAAAGATGTCTCCAAGATGATGTCAATAAAGTTTATTGAGAGCTCTGGATATGCTCTTACGTTGTAGTAGATTAGGTTTCCCAGTTTGGTCCACAAAGCTCCTGGGCTATCGTGGCTAAACTTAGACAGAAGACTGGAGAACAACTTTGGGGTAAAAACCTACAGTTATCGGAAGCTAAAATCTGTAGCTGGTGGTGACTCTGAAGGACTAAGGCCCTGTTCACACAGAGGTTTTTTTGCCGCGTTTTTTGTCACGGCAAAAAACGCCTGAAATTGACTCCCATTAATTTCAATGGGAGGTGGAGGAGTCTTACCGCGAGCAAAAAAAAACGCTCGCGGTAAAAAGAAGCGACATGCCCTATTTTGAGGCCTTTTCTGCCTCAAAAATCCCATTGAAATCAATGGGAGACGGAAATAAACGCATTTGCCGCGTTTTTTTTAAAGTGATTTTTTACGCGCTTTCGGCAAAAAAACGCTCGCAGTTAGTCCATCTTTCTGCTGAAGGGATAGCTAAAAAAAAAAGCCTAAAAAACCGCGCCAAAAAACACGTGTGGTGCAAAACCACTTCAAAAAAACCGGAGCAGAGTTTTCCAGGCAGAATTTCCTGCCTGCAAAAAAACTGTGTGTGAACTGCCATTTTAGACTCCCCATAGTGAACGAGTCATCCACAGGGCTTTGTCGATTTACAATTAACAGATTGATTAGTTGCAGGCTAATGCGGGTCATACACATTAGATAAGTTTGCCGAATCCACTAATCTTGGCGGGATCAGCCCAGAATGTAACGTGTACTGGGACCGGCTGACTGATGCCGAAAGTAGATGTCATAGGTATTGAAAGATTGGGCATGTTGGAGTTTAACATGCCTGAACCTTTATTTCCGGTAGGAGAGAAGCCACTTCCAGACCCCTCTTTTATCCCCCCCCCCCCCCTCATTGAAATAAACATGCACATGCCGCTGAGCGTGCATTTTTAAGATGGAGTCGGAAGAAATAGCTGTTCGGCCGAGAGCCATTACATGCCCTTACACAGAGACGAAGGCTGGCCACACATATTAGATCATTGTGGGCTGAGCGATCATTCGACTGACAGCTATTCATCCTGATCCCCCCCCCCCCCCCCCCCATACACATATACCTTTGGCGGCAGGTTATCTCCCCTGAGAATAAAAAGATTGGGCATGTTGAAATCCAACTGCCTGATGATCTCTCCCCCGACATCTGCCATCGGAAGAAAGGTCAGGAGGCCAAATAAGATGGTTGGCCGATCCCTCTAAAATGGGCAGGCCGATTCGGCCGACATTAATCTAATGTGTATGGCCTTCCTGAAACCGCACAGATGATGTTGTATAACCCTTTTTATCCCTTATTTACAAAAAGTTTGTCTTAAGCTGGCCATACACATAAGATTTTGATCAGCCACAATGCCAGAACAAAGGATTTTGATTGGTCAGAGCGATCATGCCAGACCTGGGAGAATTTAAGAAAAAAAAAAACACAACAGACTAAGCTTGCACAAAAAGGCAACGGTTCGGCCAGATTATACGCTTGTATTTTCTGTAGACTACGGCCTAAAAAAATCCAACCTGACTGATCACATTTTTGTCAGACATGTGCTATCGCCAATATCAAACAATTGTTGTCCGCCATTTCGGCTGATAATTATTTTGTGTGTATAATCATCTTCAGATGAATTTTCAGATTATTCCCTAGGAAAGGAAAAGGCTGCTAGGGGAAAACCTGTGATCTCCGCTCTGAGACAGTAGAATGGTGGCCATTCTATCTCCTTCCAATTGAACAGATCTCTGGTAGTTGGCTACATAAACATTCCCAGAGCCAGGAATGTCCCATAAAGGGGAGTGACACTATTGTGCTCTCCGGGACTTTTCCACGGATAATTAAATCAGACGGGCTGAACTGTGACTCCAGTTTCATTTTCCAAATCTGTAGGATTACTGCATGTTCTAAAAGTCTGTTCACCCTCTTGAGATAGAGGCCTCTGACCTACAATCTAACTGGAGCAATTTATCTAAATGCCAAATCATGTACGACATTGAATGCCCGTTTTTGCAGTTTGACAAAAATAAAAACACTGGACTAGGTTAGTTAAGTTAGTCCAAGTTTAAAAGCTCTAAAGGAGTTATCTGGTTTAGAAAACTTATTTTCCAATACCCTATTAGGAAATCCTCAGTGAATAGAAGAGGGATGCCATTCTGAATCCTCATCTATTATCCAGAGTGGATATCGGCTACAAAGGATATCTTTACATGCATTACAACGCATTGGTTTCAAAAGGCATTGTGTAATACTTCAAATCACCTGTGGTGGTGCTGAGGAGAAAATCAACACTTCCCTGAAAGATTACAGCTGATTGCTGGGGGCCCCAGGAGCAGGAGGCTATGTGATCAATTTATCGTTGGGGGAGCTTTGTAACTAAAAGGAACGTCCAAAATGGATATTTCCTTTAAAAAACATTTTCAATATTAGTTTCCCCCCCCCAAAAAAATCTACATATAGCAGGTTATTAAATCGACTACTTTTCAACCAACCTGAACTGCAGATATACCGATTTATACAGTGATATGTGCATGTATTGAGAGATTAGGTGACAACCCCGGTAGAAGCTGTAATGGCAGCCAGCCATAATGGTTGTCACCCAACTTACTTATAAATGGTCATTACCAAGAAACAGATGACAGAAGAGGAGAACCGTCAGTGGAGCAGAGCCGGAAGCGAGCGTTCCATTGCACAAGGGACTCCCCCCAGCGGCCAACGGAACCAATTGACTTTAATGTGTTCCGTCGGGATGTCCGCAGTTTTACCAGCAAACCGACCGTAGTGCAGCGTGCTGCACTATGGTTTCCGGTAATCTCTAATGGAGCCTCCAACCAGATGTGAGCATAGCCTTATGGGCTTATATCAGATTTAAAGTAAATACAAAATTTTGCATGTTTTTTTGTTTTTTTTTTGTGATTTCATTTTATGGGTAAATACAGTTTGAATGTTTTCGATTTTTCATTATAGTCTTACAATATGAAATGTTTAACACTGTGTATACACAAGAAAGACAGAGGCCAGGGGCAGAGGTCATTTTGTCAGTGCACATTCCTCAGCGCTTGCGAGTTGGAAGAAGTTTTTCCCCCATATGAGGAGCACAATTGAAAACATTTTGGGCAATCCTCCCGGGAGACTGATCCCTTTCATTCCCTTTTCACTAAAGAGGACTGTCACACAGAGGAGGGGGAGCAGCACAATCTCTTTTCTAAACACAACCACACTACACAACCAGTTCTATAAGCCTCATTAAGAGAAAGTCATACAAAGGATTTTCCGTTTTAAACCAAATATTCGACAACCTAATATAAACCTGAACAAAAGCAGAGGCTAGTGTAATATATTAGATACGTTTAATATACATTGAGATTCTAAAGAATAATGAATTCAAGTACCATAACCACATTTGTCGCTTCGACCGTGCCTTACTATAGGTCATGTGACTCGAGCCATAGGGTGTAAAGCCAATAAAAAATTTTGTGGCTGACATGCAACACAAACAATGGGGAGATTTATTAATCCTTCCTGTGCAGCGATCACAACAGACATCAACAGGGAACACACACGCTCATGTAAACGGGGGTAAGCTGCAGTACCAGACACAGCCACATTCAAACGGATGTCGCTGTCAGGCCGCAGCGCTCATTCTGCGGATTCCGAAGGTCAGAGCTCCATTAATGACTTATCCTAAAGATGTCTTTAAGGATGCACCGCTGTCCGTATAGCCTATTAGGCCATATCGACATCATAGAGAAGGGACCGTAACAGAAAGCCACTCTAATAATGGCTCCAGTTCTGGTGGACCGGGTCCATCTATACATTACATGGACGGCCACCATGTAATGCTACCTGCTGCTGCTACAATGTTGCTGCAGTGGACAGGAGTAAGCAGGTAAGCCGATCCTGCGGCGATCAGCTGGCTTAGCTGTCAAAAGGGGTTGTCTCGGTGAGACAACCCCTTTAACAGTGTTGGATTGGGGCTCCTTGGGCCAACCAGAGAAGATCATTTTTAGGGCCCACCCTATATCTACATGAAACATGTCCACTTTTCATTTCACCATATTCCTTGTTGTTATCATTGTACATACAGGACATATCAATAAAGTCTAATAGTTCATGTGATTCAACTCATGAGAAATAGACCCTGGTGGCAAGTGATTGGCTCTGAAGTCACCTCCAAATGGGGTTGTATTCTGCTGGATCTTTAAGGCGCATTTTTGTAATAAAGCCTGGGAGCACCGGAGGATCCTCTAGTTCTCTGGTGGGCCAGTCCGACCCTGCCCTTTAAATGTAAAACCCTGGAAAACCCCTTTAACTTTTATTAAAGATACTGTAAAGCTGTAAAAGCCACTGCTATTCAGCCCTGACATCATATACCAAGTAACTGTACTTCTACCGGACAATGGCTTTAAGAAAATGTGTGAAATAAATAGCCCTATTTAAAAAAAAATAAAAAAGGTACATACATACAGAATCTACATGATGGAGATCGAAGGAGTAACTTCAATCTTCTGGGCCCCAAATGCAGAATCGGTATCAGGGTCCCACACCTACCATGTGCCTTTTCATTATACTGGTGGTCTTCTTATGTAGCAGAGGGGTCCTTGGGCCATCTCATACAACAAGGGCACACGTGTGACTGCTACTTCTGCACCCCCTATAGCTATGCCCATCAGTCACCCAAAAAAACAAAAAACAAAACCTGAATAGTAAAGCTGGTTACTCACTAGGCGAGCGCCCATGGAAGTAGTTATAGTATTGTGACACGTAAGTCAGGATGCTGAGTCTGTCTGGGACTTTTAGACTGACCATATCTTCCGCATCCAGGAGAGCTGGAATTCCAAGCTGTTCCTCAGCAACACGGAAAGCCTGCAGCATAGGGGGAGAAGAGACGACTTATGGGAAACATTAAATTACAACGAGAGTAGCATTACTAGGGCTGTTCTCAGTTACTCAAACAGCTGGGGAGTGGACCTCAAACAGCCCGCTGTGTAAAGACATCATCCAATGAAGCTCCTATCAACGATGCACCGTTATCTATTCATGAATCCTGCAAAAATTATTTTTGTCGATGTGATAACAGGAGGGGCAGACATATTGGTTGTCACCTATCCTAAATTACCGTAGTTGGGATATTCAGTTTTAATATGAAAATTAGTAAAATTGTTTTCAGTTGAATAACTGGGGCACCAAATGGTTATCAAACTAAATACTGAACATCCCATATGTGTTCTATAGATTTATTTATTTTTGGGGGGGGTGGGGGTAGAAAGACTTTAAAGGGGTTGTCTGGTTTTCAATTACTTTACCAAGGAATTCAGATTTAATAAATAGGGGACGTCGTTCTTTATCTATTAGCCAAAATGGAGCAGCTAGAAAAAGCGTATCTCGCTCTGGAGCACCCGGTACGTCCGTGTATTAGGTAGGAAGTCTATTGATTTCAATGAGTATTGTGTAATGCTTCATTTGTCCTGTGGTGGCACTGCAGGGAAACTGAACACTTGATTCCAGGTTCCTGCAAATTACAGCTGATCATTGGGGATCTAAACATCAGGACACCATCTTTTCAACAGGAGATCCTGCTAACAAAAATGGAGTGTCCAAAGAGGCCAACTTCTTTAAGTCAAGTTTACATGCCCAAACACCGTAAACTTCGGGAAATGCATGTTAGCAATTTAAATATAGAAATACAAAAATATTTTAAATGTAAAAAAAAAAAAAAAAATATTACCAAGAGTTAGGTTATAAAAAAAAATAACAAAAGTAATATTGCTTAATTTTGAAAAAGGAATATAAACTTACCAGGTGATTGTTCTCATAGACATTCTCCTTGCTAAGTGAGTTGAAATTTCTGGAAAATAAGAAAAAATATATCTTTTTACCCATGCATATTAGGTTCTCAAATCTACTACTTTAAATTGAGGTTTTATTTTGCAGCCAAATGTGAATTTAAAAGAATTGTTCCAAGAATACACTACTACATGCCATGCCGCAATGCCCACAGGCACTCTAAATTGGCCAAAGACAATCTAATGTCTATAGGGGCTGCCAGATGTTCCCAATATTTTATGTAAAAAAAATAAATTTAAAAAAAAGCGATCCGACAGGTTGAATGGAGCTAAGCAATGCCAGCAGCGCTCTAGAGGACTTTGTGTGAGCACGTATTACGTGTACGCACATTAACTTCAATGGGAGAGGTCTAAAAATACATTTCCTTTGCAGAACACAGATGGACAGGCCAGATTCTGGACCCCATGATCGATTTATTTACCAAGAGTGCTGCCAAAGGAAAGTGGGTTGTCCAACCCCTTTAATGGGGACATGATTTGACTTCTGCCCACAGATTATATAAGAGGCCCACTAAAATTCCAAGACAATGGGATTTACAATTGCATCAAACAACCCTTGAAACATCACCACAAGTAAAAAAGAATAAAACATAATACAAAGCAAAAAAAGTGAAGTTAAACTTCTATAGAACTAACAGGTCACATTCGTGTGTACTCAGGTTTGCTCATTAGAGGGGGGGTAATCATGGGGAAGGGGATCCAGAGCCATAGCTAGGTTTTCCTTTACCTGAGGCACAGGTTCAGTTTGCTACCCAAGCCCTGTAACTAAATACCCTGTCGAGCTACGCCCCTGAGGAATCAATAGGAGGCGGAGCTAAAGCAAGAGACATGACATCAGACGCAGATTTATACTCTATAAAAGGTTCAATTTTAAAGAGCAATTCAACTACTTATACCATAAGATCTGAAGCAGTTAGGGGTCCAAGCCATAAGTACAAACAATCGCCTACATAGAAAAAATAAAAATAAAAAAAAGGAGCCCCATAGCAAAAACCAAAATGAGTCCACATTATAGTGCCAAATTTGCCACCCAGGACAGATGAGACTTGATGCCCTTGGGTCAATTCAAAGAAAAGTAAAAAGATTATGTTTTGTGAAAAAATAACCTAAAATTGGGATAACATTGTAAAAAAAAAAAAGAATTAAAAACAAAAAAACAAAACAATATAATACAATGCAAAAATTATTATTAAAAAATCCTATGTACAGGTCACATACATAGCGGACCCAACTGTGCGGTCTGTGAAGCGACAAGGTCTCACATCCTACCACGTATGACCGGCTCTACATTTCTGGTCTCCTTCCAATATTTTAGTACAAATACAATTCCGAGGAATATTTTGTAATCGCACTAATCTGATTTTTAGTTTATGAAAAGTCAATAAAATCTGCAATATAAACATAGACCACAAGGTGAATGATTAACGATAGGAGTCAATCTCAGGCCATATCAAAAGTGGGCATCCCCGTAACCACGCTGGCATGTACAGCCAGGCAACCTGCCGTGGATACAGTGACATCCTGAATTAATTTGCATTGCCCTGACCCTTTAGTATCTTATCCAGGTGCTTCCTGTAACACAGCACGCAACACTGCCTCATGCGGGAGTGACAGGACCCAGCTGGGAGACGAGAAGATACAGATCTTATGGCTAATGAAACAGGACACGGCACACAATGCCCAGCGTTGGCAGAAGACATAACAATAGGACAATAAGAAAGAGCATTAAAGTGGTTTATCCAGGATCAGAAAAAACAAGCCTCTTTTTCCAGAAACAGCGCCACTCTTGTCCATGGACTGTGTCTGGTATTGCAGCTGAACCCCAAGTAAATGGTTTTGTATTGCAGCACAGCCACTCTATTGCAGGGCCATATAATGTGGACCGTAATGTATAGCATGTGCCTATAGCAGCGTATGGGAAACCCAGGTCTATAATATGGCTGTGTGCATGAGACCAGAGCAAATTGGTCTACATTTCTGTGCTGATCACCAGAATATCATTATAGGGGTCGGAGCTCAGTTTTTTTGCTACAGAAATCCAAATCCTCTGTTTCCTTTCACACAGTCAGAGTAAAATGATAAAATTCTGGCTACCTGACAGCAAGCAGAGATTTTGAAAATGGTAAACATTTGAAAATCAAAAGGGGGGAATTTATTAAGACTGGTGTTTTATACACCAGTCTTAAAGCTGAAGAATGTCGAAGTTAAATGTGCCAAATTTATTAAGAGGCGAACGCGCCTTACTGAATTTGGCACATCTCGGCAGTCCTAATGAAGAAAAAATAAATCTACACCTACTATATGCAGGCATAAATTTACGCCATTTTCCGTTATTTAAAAATAAAAAATAAAACCATTAACCCGCCCACCTTTCTTGCCGATTTCAGAAGTGAAGAGGAGAAAAAAGTAGCAAATTTCAGCGCAAATATGGTGTCCACTAAAATGCCAGAAAAGTGGCCTAAATCTAATAATAAACTCTCCAAAATATATTATAATGTTGCATAACATTTCATTATTCGATATTTAAACTTTACTGATAAGAGTGGACAAAACGCCTCATCAGAAATAGTTTGAAAAAAGAAATAACAATAATCTTTATTTTTTTGTGGACACGAATATGTCGTCACAGTCTCAGTATTAGTAGGAAAGCAATAATTTCTCAGGAAAATGTGTAATTCCTGCCACATCATTTTTGGCAGACGTTCTACAAATGCAGTACATGTCAGTAACCACAAATTCCCCCATCTCGGCGCGGTCACATGCTGACAATCCCAGTGCAATGACCACTTATAACCACAAACTTTATACGGGGGAGGGGGGGGGGGGTAAATGACTGAGTCACTGAATCTGTGTACAACATCTGGTTAGTATCCCAGGTCCAGATTAGCGTCTCGCTCAGGGAACAGAAACACAAAAAACTTCCCTTTAATTTATGATTAAGACAAATTTTATAATGCGGGCGGATATGTGGAATACCATGTTTTTTGGCAGACAAATTGTTTTCCTCACTCTCCGATACCAGCTCAGTGTCAATCCAGGTTTAACCAGCACAGCGAAGACAGACTAGTTGCTATAGATACAACTAACAACTGTTTTTTAGATGGGGTTGTCAGGGAGCATGTCCATAGCAACCAGTCTGTTTCACATTACTATGGTCTTCAGTTCAAGTCCAAACTGGCATTGAGCTAAGGACAGGGAAGGATTAAGGAGGCAGTATTTAGATGGAGAACCCCTTTAAGAACACTAGGTCTATATGGGTTTTCAGTCTCTGGATGTAAATAAGGTGGTTTCCATTCACTGATAACTCTGATAATGGTGAGAAATTTAAAATGTATATTGGAAATGTGCAGACCTTGTCAGGATTAGGCCTCATTCACATCGCATTTTAGTCCTTTCTTTAGCGAGTACATCAGGAAAACGTGTCCACAGTGCTCCATAAATAAGCACGACAGAGACCAAGATGGTCCTTTTTGCCTCTGTCGGGCAGGTATAAATTTATTTTTTTTTGGAGGATGGACTAAAGTAGTGGACTGCACTATTTCATCCTGAAGAATCCCGCAAAAAAAAATAAAAAAAAAATATTTACAGTGTTTTTGAATGGTAGCCTATGTGTGAGGGGTGTCACTTTGCGTCATCTGTCAGAGGTACATCGAGGAGCCTCCCCAGGATCAGGCATCGCTCGGCCCTGGGATTCTAATCCTGGGAAAGCCCTGAACGACGCGATCCACATATGGACAGTGACGTCAGGGGCTTCCCCATGCACTGCGCTTTAAGTAGCGCTCTGCCCAGGGAATTCATGTGACGTACCTCACTATATGCCGGAACACACACACATGCATATATATATATATATATATATATTAAACACACACACGCGCGCTATGAATATAAGACCATGGGTACGACGATTTCAAGGAACTCTGCTTTAAATTTTCTCCTTGGAATTAGCTCGGCTTCTCCTTTCATCCTTTTCACCATTGTAGATTTCTTGTACAGATTCTTTTATCTGTGAGTGCAGATGTTCGATATCAGCCAGAGGTAAAAGAACAAGTCGGCTTCAGTGAACACAGGAAAAAATACCAAATGGGGAGGAAGGGCCCAGTGACTTGAAGACCCCAAAATAGAAGGCATTATAATAGTTTTATCCGGACGTTTCCTGCACAGCAGACGTTACAAGGATGACAGCGCACATCCTCTCCACCCGCCACCAGCTTCGGGCCTGCACAACTAAGTCTCTCTCTGTTCAATTTTCTGGCCCAGCGGTTCTTAACCTTGTTTGGACTGGACCCAGGGATTGCAAAATTTTTCGATTTGTATTTCAATACTTTCTTTTCAGTGATACGGTTTTTTTCTTGGATAACTTTCTAATAAAGTTTGCACATGGAGAAATGGGGACCCCAGAGCAAAAAGTTAAAATGGGCCCCAACTTTTGGTCTTGGTTCACACTGCGGCCTGGCACATGGAGAGGCAGAGAAAAGCAGCATGACCCTTGGCTAGTTCTCCAGCTCCCTCTCCGGTTTGTGAATGTTGCTGTGCCAGCTCAAATTCAGAATGCCCCTGGGGTTTTTGGGGTAAGCCCGAAATGGGGTTTTTCAAATTCATGAGCCCCCCGAGCTGTAGAAATGGCTACCTCGAGGGTAAACATGCTTTTAGTTTATTGGGACAGCAGCGTACTACTGAAATGGCATAGAGAACTACTTTTCAGGTTCACGTGATAGGATCTGATCTTTCGGACAGTGATCCCATCGTAAAAGACTACAGTGGGCCCCACCTCATCCTCAAATGGCTGCTTACAGGGAACAATAGACTGCATGCCACTGCACAGCAAATTAACAAAGATAGATGTTAGGTTTAGTGTTGCCTTAGAGGGATTTCCCAGGAAAATCCTATTTTGATGATCAAATGTGCCCCGTCCCCTTTGTTTACATAGGCACAGCAGCTCGTGTGCAAGTGAATGGGGCTGAGCTGCAGTACCAGGTACAGCCACACATGGAGTTGTGCCCCCTCCTTAATTTAGCTGATAAGCGGGAGTCACAAGGGTCAGACTTTTACCAATCTTTCATTGATGGCCTCGGGAGAGCAGCGTACTAGGCTCATATACATTGGAGCATTGTAGAGATACCCGAATAAAGCCAGACAGGAAGATAAAACTTGGATTGCCACATATGCCTTGCCATCTCACTTTACTTCCCCTCCATCCCTTAAAAGGGTTTTCCCATAATCAATATTGATCACCTATCCACATGATAGGACGGGCTTATCTGGCCATTCCTATGCGCCCCTTTCTATGGGGCTGCCCCTTAGCTAGGCATATGGTGCGCACTGGGACAGCCAGGTAAGGCCGTTCTCTTGATCAGCGGGGTCCCAGCGATCAGACCAACACCGATCAGATATTTATCACATATACTGTGAATAGGTGATAAATATCGATTAGGGGAAAACCCCTGTAATCGTGTCTTAGGAGTCAGGGGCTTGCGTCTTTCCCTGGTGATAGCTCAGGTTTTATAAGGCATCACACCTTTGTTGTGATGTAAAGGGACCCTGCCCTAATGACAGGTTCCCTTTAAGTGGCACCAACCAAAAGTGCCCCCTGACTAACACTGCGGCCTGAGGTTTTATTCTTAGCAGAAAAACTAAATCTATGTAGATCTCCCCACCAGAGTACGTAGAAATCTAGGAAATGATCCATGTGAAATTCCTGCTGATAGTTGATAGGTCAGTAAACAATCGTGCTGGTGCAGTGGGATTTATTGCACTCCTGTATTGTGAGAGGTGAGGTAATCACCACCTGTCAGCGCACCATGGCCGCAAACAATGATCAGAACACCTACAAAGCAAACATTTTATATCAGTATCTACACAAACTTTACTCAGACTAGGGTGTATAAAGGATCCGTGGGTGGCACAGGGTGTCCGAATCTGAACCAAGACAATAAGAAACACCGGAAGAAATATTCTCCAGGCATCTTTTGTATTATCTTGTCAGGTTAGGTATCCAAAGAAGTCTCATGTACAGTAACCAAAGAATTGAGAATAATGCTTAAAGGGGTACTCCCAACTTAGACATTTATAACATTTCCACAGGATATGCCATAAATGTCTTATGGAGGTCTCGGACCCGCATCTATTTCGAGACGAGGGTCATTCAAACCCTGTTTCACCTGGTGAGGCCGTCTCTGGCCGCAGATTCCAGGTGGGCACTGCTCAGCTGTTTCCTTACCTCCCATAGAACAGAATGGAGAGAGCTGTGCACATTTTCGGCCCCCTTTCTACTAGTCCCCACCTGGAATCTACTGTGGCCGCCACACCAGCTCTAAAAGCTTTAAACCTTCAACTCCAAAAGCAGGATTTACGAGCCAAATATGAAGGATTAGTTACACATAGTGGGGGGAAAATATAAAATTTGGGACCTCCCATCCTGATGCTGCTTCATGCGACTATAACAGCCCATTCTGGCATTAAAGGGCATGGTGCTTGTTTGCCCCTTTCCCAGCCATCCCTTGTAAAAAAAAAAAAAACCTGGCGTGACCCTAGGGCGATTCGCCTCACCTGTTTGCAAATGTTGCGGTGCTTGCGAAGAAGGCGAGTCTGAATCTCGGCACAGGGTCTCCCATCTCTTACCAAAAGAGGATTAAACCAATCTCGCTTTCTCCAAAAGTAGATAAAGGGGCCCTCTGTCTTTATGGTATGTATGGCCTCGCATGTACATGAAGATCCATTAATTCAAGACTTTACTAGCACTCAGGACCTCCCTCTATGAGCTAGAGCAGTTCCGTTCTGGTGGATCTGGCCCGTCCACGTATTACATCAATGGCCAGATACTATATTTATGGCCAGACGATACTTCTTTGTATCGAAGTGGCTACGATCAGCTGATCGCCAGGTAGGTTTTTGAGATCTGGAGTTTCCTTTTAATGCTAATATTTTCGTATGGAGATTGAGAATGTGGTATGGACTGTAAACATTCTTGCCACAGGTAGATCTGTATTGTTTTTTTATTATTATTGTGTGACTGAGTATTATGAGAGTCTCGAAGTAAAAAAAAAAACTCATGACAACCTTTAACACCTTCAGAACAGGAATGAATGTGTCGCATGGGTTTAGGTCCTTTTACTTCACTTAAAGTGTAACTAAACTTTCAAAAAAATGTCAGTGACATCTCAGAAATTTTGATCAGGTGGGGATCAGAGCACGGAGACCCCCACCAATCGCTAAAACGAAGCGACAGAAGCGCAGGAAGTGCAGCTCTGGAGCACAAACTGCTGCGATAACAAGTGAAACATTGTGCAGGCTGAGAACACGATCACATAGCAGTTTTATTTTCTAGCTGTGGGAATAAAAATCAAGTGACAATATCTCACTAATGTCCTCCAGCTCCTGTGTTTAGGTCATCTGCGGAGAACATATTTACCAATGACATAATAAGATGGCCTCGCACAGACGCTACTGGAAACCTGTAACAGTGCGGACATTTATCCATGCTGCTCAGCAACACCCTGTTTTCACATTTTCCAGCGCTGCCCACACACAGTGCTCATGTTAATCAGGACTCATGAATGCCGCATTATTTCACATCTCAGGCCGAGAACGCCCTTTCTTCAGGCCAAAACAACCCCAGAAAGTGACACTGTCAGACAAGATCAGTTTATTTCATCGGACGACATTATTTCCACATAGATGCATTTGGACAGACATTTTTTAAAAAAAAGGTGTCAGCAGTTTTTTGTTTTTTTTGGGCTCTATGAAAATAACTTATCAGCCCTGCGCCCTTTTTCTCAGAAATGTTGCAGATAATTATTAAGTACTGTATATCCCTGTACACTCAGACGGTTAAAAGAATACAGGTTTTATAGAAATAAAATGTAAACATTGAATGATAAAAATGTATAAAAACGTTATAATAAACTTTTTAATTCAATTCCCCACCTGGTTGCTGTCAGTAAATGGGAACACGATAGATAACATTCAGCTGCTTTTAAGCCATGTACACACGGCTCGGTAATGCCATTTGCTGAAACTTGGATTTCTACCGTGGATTGACCACCGTATCTGCACGCGGATGCGCCCCATTCTAATTTAGCGGAACTAATCAGCGCAATAATTCAGTGCAATAATTTGCAAGATGTGGATTGCAAATTCTACCTACGAACGCAGTGGGCTGTCAGCTTAAGGCCGAATTCAGACTAAGTAAGTCCGTGTAACGGCCATTAAAACACATAAGGGTAGAGACCTTGCAGAACATTTTGTTGGCTACCTCGACTGTTGCTGCCATTCTCGTCTGCCGCCAGATGTTTACATTTGGCGGGAGATACAGTCGGCAGATTGGGAGGTACTATTGAGGCGGCAACCAAAGACACCCGAAGCCTCTGCTGCATAAGAGTTTTGTAGGAGAAGACTCAGGTGTCAAATGGTGGCCTTGGCATTAGAACATCCGATCTGCCGGATGTGCCTCCTGTCGTCATATTTAAACTTTTAGCGGGAGAAAAGAACACCAGCAACGTTGGCGGTGTCCAATAATCTAATCACCAACGCTGGCGATGGCCTATAATCTTATTTCCTATTCTATTGTGGCTAGTAAGGGCCCTTTAACATGGGGCAATTATCGGGCAAATGAGCGTTCACAGAATGCTCATTCCCGATCATTGTCCTGTGTAAACAGGGCAACGATCAGCCGATGCACGAGCAAACGCTCGTTCATCGGCTGATCGTATCGTTTCGACAGCCTAAAATATTATCGCTGTCGGCAGCACATCTTTCTATCACGTGCCGCCATGATAGAAATGTACGGGGACAAGCGATCGTAGTAACGATCGCTCGTCCCCATACATAGATCACTGTGAAAGGAGCAAACGAGCGCCGATCAACGAGCTGTCTCGTTGATCGGCGCTCGTTGTTACAGCCAAAATGGGCTGGTGTGAAAGGACCTAAAGGCCGGATGTAAGCTTCAATCTAAAAACAGCTTCATAAGGATCAAGTATTCAATACAAGGTTGTCATATAATCGGACAAGTGTCTGTAGACATCCGGGAAGATACTTACATGAGGTCAGACCTGTGTTTATGTAGAATGGCACAGAAAGCCAGCCCATCCCGGAACGACGTGGTCATGTTAGTAATGTTAACGTCACGATATCCATCACACTGCTGCTTGCACCACTGCTGGAGAGCCTTGATAGCGGCCATGCTGGGGAGGGCTGCAGAGAAAAAAAAATACAAATTATTTTATGGAGAATGAAGTAAAAAGTTACGTTACAAATTTATACTTTTAATTCCATCTGCATTCAACCGGGCACTGGATGTGGGAAGGGCACACAGACACTAGCAGGAAGAGTTAATGGGGGTTTCCAGGCATTAAACATTGATGTGCGATCATCTGTATGTCCTGTCGTCAGATATCAAAACTTCTGTCTGGAGTCAGAAGATTATTTTTTGTTACCATAGCGACACGACTACAGAGAATGCCGCTCAATATCAGGAGAAAAGCGGTGTCTTTAGTCAGACTATAGATATTACTAGTTCAACAAGTCTAGACCGACCCAGAGACGGCAAAGTTGTGAACCAGCAGCAAATGGGAAGATAAAGAGAATTCTACAAAAGATTGTAGACCTGCAGGCTGTCTACACACCGGCGGACAAGGATGTCACTTCTACTTTACGAGGTGCAGGTATCGTCACACAACATGCCCGACTCAAACACGAAAACTGGACTTGTAGAATAAAGGTCTAAACTTTGTAACGCAACCTCTAAAAAACAGCTCACAATAATGAAGAGTGGCCAAAGAGCCCACAGGTCTAAGCAAAGGGGCGACTTGGCTGGATCACTACACTCAGTTTCTGCTTTTAGAACTTAAAGGGGCTGTCCAGGTTAGGAAAAAACATTTTCATACACTATCAGGCAATTATAGGGCGGTCCTCCATTCAGGATTCTCATCTCATGGCTAGAGTGGAGAGCGGTTACAAAGAGTGTCTCTCGCTCTGGAGGACCTGTCCTGTCCTGCATTACACGGACAGCTATGGATATGAATGAGAACGGTGTAATGCTTAATTTCTCCTGTGGTGGCGCTACAGGATATTGAACACGTAAGGCCCTTTTACACTGGCCAATTATAGGGCAAACGCTCGCTCATAGAACACTCGTTACCGATAATTGCGGTGTCTAAACAGGGCAGCGTTCAGCAGATGAACTAGCAAACATTCACCTGCTGATCGTATCGTTTTAAAAGTGAAAAGTATTATCGTTGTCGGCAACACATGTGTAAACAGGGAGACGCGCTGTCATCATGATACAAATGTATGGGGACGAACGATCGGAGTAACGAGCGCTCATCCCCATACTAGGTACCTGTGAAAGGAGCAAACGAGCGCCGATCAACGAGCTGTCTCATTGATCGGCGCTCGTTTACACGGCCCAGGATGGCCATAGGATCCTTCGAACAAGTAGGAATAGTCCAAAGCAGAGAGTCCCTTTAATTATATTCGATAACGTTACAAATCGGAATCACGGGTCTCTGCTGGACTGTAATGAAGTTCCTACAGTTCCATAAATGCTCTGGGAAATTTATGTACCATGAACGACAGCCTAGTACCAAAGCAGGGTTAAACCGACCCATCGAAGGACCTCTGCTAGGTCCACCTTCTGACATCTAACAAGGCCATAGATGATCACCAGAGGACAACCCTACATCAAATGAATAGTCACGTTGAATACTTATTGGTGGGGTTCACCACATTCCTTCTAGATTTCTCAAATAACTTTGTCATCCTTATTTATTGCATTGCCCTTGTGTGCAGAACAGCAGATATTTCCCTAAAAATGGATTTGCACTTGTTTTGCATGGCCCGGAGTGTCAGCCCTGAAAGCCATTTTATCTGGTACCCATTAATTTACCGCTGAAATGTTTGACGCCAGAGGTATATATAGCCCTGGGATTTCTCATATAAGCAAGAATTCGAAGCACAAGCTTATAGAACTTGTAGAAAAATCGGTCTGTGTACACCATGAGCCCATAAGATGGTAGTACAGATGTGTAAGGCCCCGTTCACACAGAGTTTTTTGCCGAAATCGCCTCCCATTGATTTTAATAGGTGGCAGAGGCTTTTTTTTCCCACGAGCAGAAAAAAAAAAAAAAAAAAAAACGGGAAAAATTAGCGACATGCCCTTTCTTCTGGAGTTTCCCACTCTGACCTCCCATTGACATCTATGGGAGGCAAAGAAAGCGTTTTCACTGCGTTTTTTTGCCCAAAAACCGCTGCGTAAATCTGCGTGCAGGCGGTTCAAAATCTGCCTCAAAATTCCAGACGGAATTATGAGGTAGATTTTTCTGCCTGCAAAAAAACTCAGTATGAACAGGGTCTAAGAGTAGACTTAGTGTCATCTATGGCCAGGGGCAATAAGGCTCATCATATGCCCCTTACCTTCTTAAACACAGTAGGAGCAGTATAAGTCTGGGTCTACACAGCGACTTTGGTAGCAGGACATGACCATAGCAACTAAAGATTGTCTAGTGTTTCGCGTTGCGACACACGGCATAACACGACTGCGACACGACAGTCGCAAAAAATTGCAAACCTGCTGGATTCTTGGTCGCAAGGTGCACACTACTTTGCAATCTTAGACCTCAATGTAAATTGCATACGACCGCAACTTGCTTGCAACCTTTACAAATGTGTCACGTGACATCTAAACGCACACGAATCACACCAATTCTTTTGGTCGGAGACTTCATGGCGTAAGACCAAAGTGGCCGAATAGCCCTAGTCTGAATTCAGTAAGCTCCCCCTAGTGGTGGCCGCCACTGGACAGAATGTATTCATTTGACTCTTTGTTGACAAGCCATGGATTCAGAGCTCCGATCCCTATAAAAGGTATATGGTGTTATTTAGGCTCCGCAATGCTCCGGGTCCTATTACCAAAATTTTTAGTCCACCCCTGATATATATTCACAATACACAACCGATCTGTACAGTCACAATCCCGAGACCTGCGACCTCATTAACTTACAGCATATATGACGAAGTTTAATAACTTGTTCGGTTCATGTAAAAGTACAGAAACTCTTCAGAGCAAAACACAGTGTGCAGAAAACCAGCACATTAGAGACGCCAACTCCAAGAACTTTGCTCTTTATTATGAGCAGCAAGTTATAAATCACATAGTGAATGCAGTAAATTCTTCTTATTACATTATAGCCTTAACCCTTTGCAAGCCGGCCATGATCACAAGATCCTATGGAAAATTGCTCCATTTATTGCAAAAGTCAGGACGCTCGCATTGCGCCATGTCAGACGTTCTACGGAAAGAGTCGCTAATTTCCACAATATCGGTCATAAAAGGCAATACAGAATTGTGTAAGATTATATATATATATATATATATATATAGCGCGCACAATATTATACAGATCTAGGAAAACCTGTTGATCTCTCTACAACAAGCAGATACCAGAAGAAAGTGAAAGCTCAGGATCACCAACCTATTCCCAGAAGTAATGTCTATGCATTAATACAATACACACACATATGGGCAGGAAGGAGTTAAAGGCAGGAGCAGCAGCTTACTTTTTAGAGCTCCACTCAGTTGCAGCTTTCCTTCAGTACATAGATGCGGCGTCCTCCATAAGTTAACAGCGCAGAGAAGAGCTCCCAGGAGAAACCCTGTCACTTCCAACCCGGAGCGCAGCGTGTGAGCCTATGACTCGCTGACTACCGTACAGCCGGGCCAGTGGGCGGGGCTTGTGTCGGGTGGGCGGTTCACAGCTTCAGTTGTAAGAGATGAGCAGAGCGGGGTTGTGGGCGGGGCTAAGGCGTGCTGGTAGTGTGTAGGGGCGGGGAGATAGGATGATGACATCACTCAGCACTTTGAGTCGTGTTGTTAGTTACAGGCTGTGGAGGTGAAGTAGCTGGAAATGTCATATCCTTCACGTTACATGTCACATATCTTGATGGACATGTGTCTTTTTTCAGCCGTACTAACTATGTAACTATATCACATGGTAAGTCCTCATATATGATGTGTGATATCAAATCTAGTCTCAGACAAATATCCAGGAAAAAAAGTATAGTATTACTAAAAAGAAGTATTACTAAAAAGAAGTAAAGTATTGAAAAAAAAAGTGTGATTAGCGCATGGGACGGAAATGCTGCAGAATTTCTGTCTGGAATTTGCGTGCTGCAATTACGCAGCGAATAGCACCAGAGTGAATAAGACTTTGAAAAAATCTCATCCACACACGGGAAAAAAAAAGAAGCAGAAAACACGTACAGAAATGCGGATTTTCAATATGCAGCATGTCCATTTCTCTTGCGTAAATGCGGCAGACATTCCAACCAGCAATTCCGTAGCATTTCTCCGTCTTGTGTGGAAAGTGGCCTTAAGGATACGACCACACACTACAAAATTTCAGCATGGAAAGTTTGGACGTAATTCCCTTGCTTTTTACTTTGGTGTAGACGTAGCTAAAGACTAAGGACTTGTTCACACAGTGCAGATTTTCTGCAGATTTTTTAAACCAAAACCAGGAGCGGAACCTAAACAGAAAAATATGTAAAGAAAAGCCTTTTCTGCTCACCTGGATCCATTTCTGGTTTTGGATTAAAAAAAAATGCATGCGAAATATGCAATGTGTGGACAAGGCCTTAGTCCACAGGTTGCCAGAACACTGCGGGATTTCCGTCCAGAAATTTTTGGTTTGCAGGAAAAAAACATGCGGAAATTGACCTACGGTGCGGATTTAGAATCTGCAGCATGTCAATATCTCTCTTGTGAAAACGCTGTGAAATTTCCGCATGGAAATTCTGCATTGTTTATGCTACCGGCGGCCGAAAAGGGCACTAATATCAGGCATTGTGGCTTTAATGAGGTCATTAACCTCTTAAGGTCCTGCCTATTTTGGGCCTTCAGGACGCATTCCAAGAGCCATAACTTTTTTATTTTCCCATACTGTATGAACTTCAGATGTATAGTCAACATACCTGCTGCTCTGCTCCCGAATGATCCGCCCTCCGTTCCTTCATTCCGGTCCCCTGATAATTGGTAACACAGTCTCAGAAGCCTGATGAAGACCTAAGTATTAGGTCGAAACGCGTAGCTTCCAGATCCATTTATAGAGACATATGCTGGATACATGTAAATAAAGCTGTCTTATATTTCATTCACTGAGGGGCCCTTCAGTTATTGGGGACGCAGCCGACTGTCAACGTTTGTGCAGGAGCGGCTTCAGTAAGAAGTGATCCTTTTTTCACGTTTCTTTGGACTCCGAAGGTCAGCAGACTGCCCTCATGTCTCCAGACGCTAGAAGATCATGTTGTGCCGACTTTCCTGCACAACCACAGAAGGCGAGTGTATTACCAAATACGCCCCCTCTTTCACCTTTGTTTGTACCATCTGTTTTTGAATCTACGGTATCTGCGCTCTGTGTCTCTCTGTTTTCCTGTATCCGTCCCCATTTCTGAGATTATTAGAGGTAGGGTTGGTCTGGTGCCTGCAGGTAAGTCACTGGTCACATGGTTGGTAAACAGGACTGAGTGTCATAAGTGTCACCTTATATCTACTCGATGTCATCTAAGCCTATCACGAAAAAATATATGAAAGAAGGTATATGAAGTAAGAAACCGCAACACAAAATCATCTCTGCTACATCTGTATATGGCATTTACATAACGATAATACAAAGCTCCTGATTTCTGGTCAATTCTAGTAACTACAGGATTGTGATATCCGGTGGCATTAAACACGTGTCAAAGCAAGAAAAAAAACATACGTTGCCAAAATGGAATATGAACACAAAAAGAATTTCCTCATAGCACGTCACCCAGGTAGTGATGACCTTAAGAAGCTGCGGGGTTACGCAAAAAGGATTTTCCCTATAGAAGTGTTTCATGTACGTTTATTACTCATTACTAATAGCAGAACACTAGAACTTATCCAGGGAGCATCGTGTCTTAAAGGCACCACGAACTAAAGACCTGAGTAATCTGAGGCAGACTGATGTCTGGCAACACACGACCTGAATGCCCCATATAATAGGCTGCAGGGCACCCCATGAACAAAAAAAAGGAGGAAGCTATGACATGGACATTTTTTGTATTACCCATTTTTATTAGCCCCAATCTTATTGAAAATAGGGTGTTCAGTATGGTCCTCAGCCTCAGATACCCCTTTAAAAAGTAACCGGCGTGTTAATCAGCAGGTCCGGCTTTCCCAATTCTCAGCAATCAGGTTTTTTCACCAAAGGAAGCTATCTAAATGTAGCATTGTGTGCAGGTCGCCCATAAAATGTGCCCATTGTGGCACATATCGAGGTTCCCGAGCATTGGATCCCCCCTCTATGACGATCCTTATGCCGTTGTCTGACAACATGTTTCGGATGCCCCCATAGGAGGACAGGAAGTTTGGGATAACTCAAAATCAGAGGTGTAACTTGAAACTCCTGATACAATATCTGTAACAAGGCCCCCTACCTACCATGTGCCATTTGTAATATCGATGTCTTCTCATGTGGCAGAGGGGCTTTTGGGCCCCCTCACATACCAAGACCCAGGTGCAATTGCCACTTCTGCACCCCCTACAGCTATACCCCTGACCCAAATGCTTAAGTTAATGTATATTCCAGAAAAAAACATTGATAGCCTATCCTTAGTTTAGGCCATCAATGTCTGATAGCTGGGGGTCTGACCCCCGGGGCCCTCGC